>NW_019416418.1:268397-302237 GCF_000390285.2 Anoplophora glabripennis
AGAAAAATTGTGATAGGGCCAGTCCGTTTCTGGACACCTGATAATAGCAAAAAGTTGATTTTAGCATCAAATCGTAGAGCTCCATGTGTAATACAACGTACGAAAATTTTATTAAAATATACAGGGTGGTTTCAAAGTTATAACCCTAAACGTTAATTTCTAGGTACCCCTTTGACCCCCCATAACTCCGTTAGGGGGCACATTAGGAAAAAAATTATAGGAAGGACTAGTTTTATTTTGACCTCCCCTATACACTCCCGAGAGATTAGGAGGTACTTACCGGACACCCTGTATTGCCTGGTAGAAGTAATCATATGCGATTTTCTTCTGCGAAAAAATATTGAGTATTATAAATATTACCTGTTGCATTAAAATTATATGAACAAAGTAACTGTTATTTACACCATAAAGGGGGTACCTAAGTATTACTTACCAGTCGAGGACAATTTTGCGCCCGAGTGGAGCGAGACTGGTTATTTGTCCCCACAGTTCTTTATGATTCATGAAATAAAGATTAGGTTTTATTTTTTGACATTTTTAATCAGTTCATTTTAACATTATTCGAAATATTGCAAAATCGCCTTGGGTAAGAAGCGGATCTTATTTGTGGAAGGGCGAAGCGGGCGGTGACTAAGAGACGCCTTCATTATAGCCATCCTTCTCTATCGCATGGACATCTACGGCTTACTTTATCGCTCTCACGTAACTTCTGATAGACCATCGGTACTTTCCTACACTGTAGGTAAGTTAGGCTAAATAGTCTTATTTTCATCCAAGGAACCTGTGGTCAAGCGTTGTCCATCCTTTTCAGGGACTCCCTGTATTTCCTCATATCTTTTAATAAGGGTTAATTTGTGGTTTTTAAACTTATCATATACTTATGGTATTAGCATCAAGAAAGGCTTCAACAAATCGTTCCATACAGGATTGTAAAGATTAAGACCAAGTTCTATCTGCTTTCTGTATACCACTGCGAAATTGCACCTGCATTCTGTTCCGGTTTAAACAACATTTTTACACAAATATACAGGAAATAAAAATTTAACACTTTAAAATATTCGTTTAACTTACGGGAAAACGTCGAATTTTGGGAGTTTTGAAAAGAACATTTTTTTTCAAAGAATAATGTGTAGAAAAGCATAGAAATTCTGGTAAACACTGCTAAATTGTACAAACAATAGGCATAAAGAATACGAAAAATTACGAATGCCTCTGGATTGGTATTTCATCTAGGGTCCCTAATTTTTCCAGTAATTTCTAAAACATCTTAAAAAAATCAAATTTACTGAGCGCCAAAACAAATCTGGTCACGTGGGACTCGAGCATTTATGAAGGCACTGTAGTATTTACCGGTACCTATAATTTTATCAGATGCACTATTTTTGCATTTTTTTCCCGAAAAATTATCGACATCAGTCCAAACACTGTCTATATTCGTTATGTAAAATAGAATCGGGTTTGTCCGTTGCTAGCGTTTGCCCCAAATTGATATTGAACGGGGCATTTTCTTAGCCGTAAATATCATTTCGCCCGTTCGGGGCCAATATAAACAGCGCGTTATTTCCGTCTATAAAACTAATAAACGCCGAGAGAGTACTTTCCCGACTGGGGACTATTCGTTACTTATAAAATCGCGTGGGCCTCGAATAGAGCCAGGATTGAGTGTCTTATAGGTTCGGGGAGGCCTGGGTCGCCATGTTACCGAAGTCAGGGTGGCAAAAGTTGCCGCTCATTGGCGGATAAGGCCGACCGACACACCCAAATGTTTTTTCAACGCCGACTCACCCTAGTTGGCCTAGGTCAAGCTAATGGATAATAGCTACGCTGTCAGGGAAATATTCGGAGTCGCGGGGCTATATGCGTCACAGAAATTTTCAGGGTGCAGTGAATAATACGACTGTGTCGACTGGACGCTGCTATGATTCAACCCCTATTTTTGCGGATTATATATCTGGAACAGCGTTTAATTTCATGACGATTAGTCAGAAATACATGAATCAGGAGATACACATTCATAAAAATTTCTATGTAAGGTTACACTGTAGATCATTGGTAGTTTTGACACATTAGGTAATGTAAAAACAAGTTACTTTTAGCAGATAATTTTATGTTTGTTTCTGCAATTCACTCAAAATGTTTCATTCTCAAAGATTGTGTGTACGCTTTTGCGGAGCCTTTACATATTTTATTTAATCGTATTTTACAACAGTCAAACTTCCCATCTTGCTGGAAAAAGACATACATCTGTCCGATACCGAAAAAGGGTAATCACAATGGTATATCTATAATAATAGGCATGACGACCGATTTTAAAAAACTGTTCTTACACTAGGAAAATTAGCGAAAATAAAAGAGAAACTCGAAAAAAGTCCTATCCGCGAGATTATTGTAAAATTGTGTAAAGGAACATAATACAAGACATCTCTCGTCTCGTGAGTCAAAAACTTTTATTAGCTAACTTTTCTATTTAAACAAATAAGTGAGGAAAACAGTTTTTTCACTTTACAGGGAAAACCATCAATTTTAGCGAAAAGTGACTCACAGACAACTTATAGGGAGTAAAATTATCTACAAAATAAGACTTGTTAAATTAAAATCGGTTAATAAACAAAAAAGTTATTGCAAAAAAAAAAGAAAAGTGCCCATTTTTTAATTTGTTTATAACTATCGCATTTGTTGTTAAAATTTTATAAAACCTATGACAAGTTGAGGGTTTTGTCATACTTTAAAAGTGTGCCAAAAGTGGGCGCTGTAGGTGCAATAGTTTTCGCACAATTCTATTTGTTTATAGCGGAGGCTCCAAAAGTTATGAACTTTAAGCCTCTGTACAGGCGTTAATTTTCAATCAAACATGATTCTGAAAGCGTCATTGTAATCTTAAAGACGCAATTAAGCGACCTATTAAAAAATATCACCGTTTTTTTGACATTAACATTCTCAAATTGTGCATTAAAAAACCGTGCGTTTTTCGCTTATAAACAATTTGAATAACATTGTTGCTATTTATGCTATCTCACCGAAAATAGATGCAATGGATAGCTGGCAAAAAAATACAGTTTTAAAATAAAAAAAGTACCCTCTACGACCAACAGGAGCCAAGATAAGAATTTTTTTTTAAAAAATCGTAGCGCAATTGTTTATAAATATTAAGACTTGAATTTTTCGCAAAATAAAGTTTACGACGTAAACTACGATTTCCCGTGAATTGCATTGAAAAATGTGGAAAATTAACAACTTACAAGCCCTTTAAAGAGAAGGTACTCGCTAAGTAAACTGTCCGGCGGCCGGCGGCGGGGTGGTGGGGGAAGCTCGTCCAAGCGGTCGCGCGGGCGAGAAAAGTTAAATCCAAAGTTCAAATAAGTGCGCGCTGTAAGTTTTGCAATATCTCGGCTTCTATTCATGGTGGAAACTTATTTTTTTTTTAATTGAGATAGCTCGACGAAAAAATAATAATGGGCATATTTACGAATTCGTAGAATAGCCTTGAACCCCAGAAAAAATGCATCTTTTATACTTAAATTTGTTTAATTTAATTTTTTAATAATGGATACACATTATCTTTCCATGAAGAGACTAAAACATTAAGAAAATCTGATACATAGTTGTCATCAAATGTAACATTAATTATTTCTACTTTTTTATTTGTACTGTAGTTGCAATCAACTACACCGAAATAGATAGCCCTTTTGAAGCCCTGTTAAATACATTTGTAGCTGCCATCTGCACATGAAACTTCTGGGTCGGTTTTCTTTTTTCCACATAATTTTTCTTCATAAGTCTTCATATTCGTGGTACATTTAATTTCAATAATCATGTCTTCACAGATTCCATCAGGCCATACTTCTATCGTGGGATAGTTTTTGCAAAGCATTATACCACATTTTTTAATTTTTTCTCCCAAACTGGTACTTACAGTTTTCACCACTTCATCCTTCAACATTCTGTCGTGTTTCATGGCCGATGCGTTTGAGATTTTTCCTCCCATTATTAACGTGATCATAGTTGCATCATTGGTTTTGCACCGACTAAATTCAAACGCTCGTGAGGCAGAGTGACGCTCTGCCATATCTTAACTCGAAAAACAGCTTTGATGTTGGTCTTGTCTCTTCTTCAACTTTCATCTGCATCAGTCAATACGAGTTTTTTCAAAAATGTGTAGCAGGACTGTTCTTTGTATTTCGGCACCAATTTATGCATGGATAAACTTTTGATCACAAACATAATCTTTTTAATATTTTATTAACTCGCAGTTGTTGAGCTTTATTTTCTTTCCTTCTTTTAGAAACATTTCAAGTACCTAACGTATGCTGATTATGGTTTTGATAACACAAAACTAAGCAACTGATTGTTAAGAAACACAAAATATTTAGACGAAGACTGCAGATACTGTCACGTACAAATGACACAAAATGACTTTTACATAGATGTGACGAAATTCGCTCTGATTGGTGTTCAACCTATCATGGCGATTTGCTGTATTTTGTAGTTTTATTTTATCAAAAATACTGTCAATCTCGCTCATCATATAAAAGTAAATACGTTTTTTAAAATCCATTTGATATTTCGTTAGATAAATACATATTTTTAGTGATTCTAGATTACTGTCATCATGTCTATTATAGAGGCATTTCTTTATTATGTAATTGAAAGTTCTGGAAACTTTCCTGTATAACAAAATTTATTATGCAACAAGACAACTTATTTCGTCACGTCTTTATGAAAAAAAATCAACAATATCTAACTTAGCTGTTTTTTCGCAGTATATTTCGGAGGTATTGGATAAAAGAGGACAGGTAGACGTCATTTATACAGACTTCCAAAAAGTATTTGATCAGATTGACCATAATATCCTTTTGAAATTAGAAAGTTTTGGCTTTTTAGAGGCTTTAATTAAATTGCTCACTTCTTACTTGAGTGACAATTTATGGTTAGATATCAAAATTTTATGTCAATTTCATTTTCTCCTACGTCGGGCGTTCCACCAGGTTCCAATTTAGGTCCAATATTATTTTTATTTTTCATTAATGATCTTTCGGAAGTCATTGCTTGTGAGCATTTGTTATTTGCCGACGATTTTAAGCTTTACTCGGAAATTAGATCTTCCACAGATTGTTTTCATTTGCAAGGATGCATCAATCGAGTGTCTACATGGTCTATATTTCCAAATGAAACATAATGACTTGCACCCGTAAAATTAATTTTACTAACCATAATTACACTTTATTGACAATAATGTTGTCAACAGAGTTAATGTATTCAAGGATTTGGGTATATATTTTGACTGCAAGCTCACCTTTATTGATCATGTTAATCACATTGTTTCTAGTGCTTTTAAATCATATGGTTTTATATTTCGCAATTGCAGGGACTCTTCCGATACTTTTAAAACCCTAGTTTGTGCTCTTGTTAGATCGAATATGGTTTGATTTACCAAATTCATTGTCAAAGTTTAGAATCGGTTCAAATGCAATTTTTAAAATTTTTATCTTTCCCGCAAGATAGATTTAATTGTGTATCATTAGAAACCAGACGTAATATTATACTGATACTGTATTTATATCATCTTTTGAATGGCAAGATTGATTGCCCCGAACTCTTAATTAAAATATTTTTTTTCTACCTCGCGTAAATTGTAGACAGCAAGCCTTATTATATTGTGTGGCCCCTCGAACTAATCTTTTAACTAAATCTCCTATTTCGCTAACGTGTGGTTCTACAATAATATTGCAAATAACTATGGTATTCATTATGATAATTTGAGTAGTATTTGTAACCTCGTTGCTCGTTTAGCTTAGCATTTTAATTAGTCTTGCTGGTATTTAGAGAGGCATTTCGCAGCTTGTTTGTTTTATTAGCCTCTTTTATATTTTTATTTATATATTATAATAAAAATTTATTAGTTTATGTAAATGGGTAGGTACGAACAGTTTTAGATTACTTTTTTGTTACTATTTTGTTTGTAATTAGCTGTACCTAACAGACAATTCCATTTTTCATCTTACTGTTTCATTTTGTTTGTATTTTAGTAAACATGTATTGAGTATTTGTTAAACATCATATAGTTGTTATAATTTTCTGTTATTTTTTTCTTAATAATTGGGTTTTTCCTGTTGGAATAATAATAAATTAATAAATAAAAAAAAATGTAAATTTACAAATACACTTGAAATGTAATTTTATTAAGAGAAAAGGAAACTTCATCGTATTTTTAAGAAAAAAAAGTCTATGCATTACTACTTTGTAATAAAGAATATCTACATATTTATATTTTTCCAAAGTGGCAAGGTACGACGTAGGTAGCTAAGTAAAAGGAAGCATATTAAAGAAATTAAAAAATATATATATATTATTCAAATTTTATCAATTTTTGTAAAGAACTATAAACGCATCGCTATAGAAAATGAACTAAAAAAATCCATGCATTGAGGTCCGCTATTTTATTATTGAAATGTGCAGGGGAAGGCCAGTAGAAAAGGTGTCTCATCTCGTGAATCAATTTTTTTAATAATAACATTTTTTTTAAACAAATTGTACCGAAAATCAATTTTTCCAGTATATTGGAAAAACTATTGATTTTAGAGAAAAGTGTTCAACAGACAAAATATGCGCAATAGAAATACCTATAAAATGCAGCCTGATAGATTAAAGTCGGATAAATTGTTTAAAAGTTATTGCAAAAAAAAAACATAAAAAACGTGGTTAAATGGCATTTTTTTAATTATCCATAACTTGGTTGTTATTTGTGGGAATTTTATAAATATGCCTAAAAGTTGTAAGTTTTATTGCTCTTCAAAACTGCCCGAAAGATGGGCGCTGTGGGCCCTATAGATTTTGCAAAATTCTATTTATTTATTCCGTCAAGGGCAAAAATGCATAACTTTAATCTTCTGTCTCTCCGAAAGTTATTAACAAAATGTGTATATGGGTATGGCTAAATAAATATGGCAACACATTTTTCAAGTATTTCAGTGCCGAGTTGCTGCGTCAACGACCGAACCTGGTACATACTGCCAACCTCTTGGTTCTTCAATTGAGAACGGAAAGACTATACAGTGGTAGGTAGAGATCTTTTAATATCTCATGAGCCGCGAAATGCGCGAAAGGCATGGCGTATCCCCATAATTCTTCTAATAAGCACGTTGTGAAAACATTGACTCAGAATTAGACCAAATGCCTCATTACAACTAGAAATGAACTAAGGCGCTCGGGCATCAATAAAGCCAACTGGCGAACGTTCGTTATATATTTTTATTGTTTAAATTAAAATAATAAAGAATAGGGCATTTTATTATGATATTTGTAATCGGATCAAAGGCTTGTTTACGCTAGAGCTCGAGAGAGACTGTGAATAATAGGTGTAATGTTTTTAGGACGTAGAATAATTTAGGCGACGGTCGGAATTATGTTTCTGCGCATATGAAGGTCAAAGCTCATAAGATTTTAAAACATCTCTACCTTGCCACATGAAAATAAAAATATGATTAATGAAAAATGTTTACGCTGTTGTAGGAAATAATAATGCTCCGTGAGTTCATCAAACTTATATAAACACTTTTTCGTAAACATAAGCTATCACAGTAGGTAGTTCTTATTTTGTTGTTTTTCCTCAAATGTGCCGGAGGCGCTAGGGTGAATATACTCGGAATATAAATGATCATTAGAACAATATGTAGCGAATGCTGTGTACATCCGTGTTCCACTTTTAGAAAAGAATAATTTCAAATGTTTTTAGTGTACTGCTTCATCATAAACAACTTAAACGTGCGGGTAGTAGCCTGTTTTGTTCTATATCGATGAATACGGTCACCTTCGAATTTACAGGGTAAATTTATGTAAATTTTATATTTACGATGCGTAGTGTAGTATGTACTGCAGCGTACACTTTATATTCCTCAAGCTATAATATCTGGTGTCCCAAAAATTACGCAAGAACGAAAAAAAAAGACAGGGTGATAGCTGACAGTTCATGGTTATTAAAAATGGAGCGCTACACGAAAGACCAACGTGTTTTCATTGTTGAGCAATATTTTAAAAATAATGAAGATTTGGCAGCTACAGTTAGCAAATTTTCCTACAAAATATAGTCGGAATAGTGATTTAACTTCATCAGCTGTGAAGAGATTAATTGAAAAATTCAGGAAGACTATCAATTAGTGACCTTAAACACTCTGGCCATCCTTCAACAAGTTCAACACAAAACATTTGCATTAGCAAAGCTGTGGAGGTCATTATTCGTACTATTCCATACATAATCCCATGCTGTATACTTTATTAATCAATAAATAGTTTACCATTTTTAATTAAAAACCAGTGTTTTCCATCAAATTTACATCTTGCGTGAATTTTGGGACACTTTTTAAAAACGCTTTTCGTAAAAAGTGTTTGAGTGGTATAATCTTTCCGAAGTCAGTCAAAAACGCCTAGTAATAAAATTTAATTAGCTTGATTGACGTCCCTAAAAATGTTTTCTGCTAAAGGTAAAAAATTATAATAATTTGTATGTAATGTGTAGAAAATTTCCATCATATGTTCATTTGACCAACAACATATTTTAATTATTACGTCCTCAAACAATTTTATTATATTGATGGTAAATTTCGTTTTGTTCCGTTTCAAAAGGTCTCCAAAGTGCTATGTTGTAATAATATTAGTAAGCAAAATATAACTCTTATTTCTCCCTTTCACAATTGTAATGAGTGACTGATAGAAGGTGCCTATAATAAATTAAAATTACCTGAATCACACCAAATTTCACATTGCTGCACTGCACTGCTAGGCAATTTGTTGACANGTTCGTTATATATATTTTTATTGTTTAAATTAAAATAATAAAGAATAGGGCATTTTATTATGATATTTGTAATCGGATCAAAGGCTTGTTTACGCTAGAGCTCGAGAGAGACTGTGAATAATAGGTGTAATGTTTTTAGGACGTAGAATAATTTAGGCGACGGTCGGAATTATGTTTCTGCGCATATGAAGGTCAAAGCTCATAAGATTTTAAAACATCTCTACCTTGCCACATGAAAATAAAAATATGTTTAATGAAAAATGTTTACGCTGTTGTAGGAAATAATAATGCTCCGTGAGTTCATCAAACTTATATAAACACTTTTTCGTAAACATAAGCTATCAGAGTAGGTAGTTCTTATTTTGTTGTTTTTCCTCAAATGTGCCGGAGGCGCTAGGGTGAATATACTCGGAATATAAATGATCATTAGAACAATATGTAGCGAATGCTGTGTACATCCATGTTCCACTTTTAGAAAAGAATAATTTCAAATGTTTTTAGTGTACTGCTTCATCATAAACAACTTAAACGTGCGGGTAGTAGCCTGTTTTGTTCTATATCGATGAATACGGTCACCTTCGAATTTACAGGGTAAATTTATGTAAATTTTATATTTACGATGCGTAGTGTAGTATGTACTGCAGCGTACACTTTATATTCCTCAAGCTATAATATCTGGTGTCCCAAAAATTACGCAAGAACGAAAAAAAAAGACAGGGTGATAGCTGACAGTTCATGGTTATTAAAAATGGAGCGCTACACGAAAGAACAACGCGTTTTCATTGTTGAGCAATATTTTAAAAATAATGAAGATTTGGCAGCTACAGTTAGCAAATTTTCCTACAAAATATAGTCGGAATAGTGATTTAACTTCATCAGCTGTGAAGAGATTAATTGAAAAATTCAGGAAGACTATCAATTAGTGACCTTAAACACTCTGGCCATCCTTCAACAAGTAGTTCAACACAAAACATTTGCATTAGCAAAGCTGTGGAGGTCATTATTCGTACTATTCCATACATAATCCCATGCTGTATACTTTATTAATCAATAAATAGTTTACCATTTTTAATTAAAAACCAGTGTTTTCCATCAAATTTACATCTTGCGTGAATTTTGGGACACTTTTTAAAAACGCTTTTCGTAAAAAGTGTTTGAGTGGTATAATCTTTCCGAAGTCAGTCAAAAACGCCTAGTAATAAAATTTAATTAGCTTGATTGACGTCCCTAAAAATGTTTTCTGCTAAAGGTAAAAAATTATAATAATTTGTATGTAATGTGTAGAAAATTTCCATCATATGTTCATTTGACCAACAACATATTTTAATTATTACGTCCTCAAACAATTTTATTATATTGATGGTAAATTTCGTTTTGTTCCGTTTCAAAAGGTCTCCAAAGTGCTATGTTGTAATAATATTAGTAAGCAAAATATAACTCTTATTTCTCCCTTTCACAATTGTAATGAGTGACTGATAGAAGGTGCCTATAATAAATTAAAATTACCTGAATCACACCAAATTTCACATTGCTGCACTGCACTGCTAGGCCATTTGTTGACAACTGAATTTATGGTCAAGTCTCCCAGTGCAGCTGTGTTTGTGCCGCGTTTGCCCGCGTGTTCATTCTTCAACTGGGCGACCAGACCTGTGTATGGGTATGACTAAATAAATGTGGAAACAAGTTTTTCAAATATTTCAATGCTGAGTTCGTATACATACTGCCAACCTCTTGGTTCTTCAATTGAGATCGGAAAGACTGTATGAGGCAGTAAAATAAAATAAATTAATTCGGTTCATTATAGCTATCAAATATAATAATGCAATATACAATGTTCTCTACTAAGAACTAATATTTGTTTATTGTTATCACAGGTGTCAGTAATTGGTTAAGACTGTGGGCGGGCCACACTGTATGTAATCATTACAGTAACGTTACATTGACGTAAAGTATGATAGGTGGTATCATTGCAGAAATAATAAAATTTGCAGCTGAATCAACTGTTGGAATGTGGTAATTACAAATAAAAAATTAAAAGTTTGTGACACGCCTCAGTTCTTGCGTAAATATAACCAACATTCCCTATGTCTACGTCACTGGTTAAAGTTCAGATATATTATTTTACAATAAAATTCATGGTTTTGTTTGAGTATATAATTTTTATTCAGAGGATAGTTATGCCGTTATAAAGAATGTCCCGATATTTTACCGCAGCTTGAGATCAAAATAAGACGGTTTAACTAAACTTGCCACTATCAAGTTTTTCTGCCACTACCCAACATTTACAAAAATAACTAAAATGCCTGTACAATTGAATCGGAATTTGGAGTACCAATATAGTGTCATTTAGATGACACCATTGTAAAAATGGTTCCAATTTGTTCTCCGATTTAATGATATACCTTAAAAAGCCTTATTACGTCACATTCGAATTTATTTTCAGTTATCAAAGCCTATTTTTTTTTCGTTGTCAAATTTGTTAAAAATTGATTAACGATATTTTTTTAAATCTGATTAATTGGAATCTTCCTCAGTTTGGTCTGCATTATTACTAATTTTAATTTATCATTCCTAAACGAAGTAAGCAATCTGGAATTATAAGTATATCAAATAAAAGGAATATGTTCACTAATTTGCTCTTTCTAAATGATAAAGACTTCTTGCTGTGTGGTACACTGTAATAGAAAGTATGGTAAAATTCCTCGATCTGACCATGCTAACCTGTAGTTAAGTAAACTTCATGTAACATTTATGTAATATTACATAAAACCTTTTTTATAAAAAAACCTATGCCACTGCATTTTTTACAAGTTATTCTAACGGATTTATATTCTAATGCACAAAATACGTAAAAAAGGTAACTTGAATTTTTTTCCTAAGATTCGCCGTTCTCAAGTTATTCATACCAATACAAGCCCCTTGTGCAGACATTTCTAACCATAATATTACAATTATATTTATACTTAAAAGTAAGTGGAATTTGTAAGCACATCAACAAAATTCTTTACACTCGTTTCCACACCGCATAAATCAGTTACAATGACTTGTAAAAAATACAGTGGCGTAGGTTTTTTTGTAAAAAAAAGGGGCGACCCCTGTCCAGTTGTACACCACTGGTTGAACCTTTAAACTTATATTTTAGGGAATGCAAGGCCTACTATCATAGATTATCTGCACCAAATTTTATTGAGATCGGTTAATAGATTCCGGAGATATAAACAAAAAAATTTTTTTAACAACTTCAACACCCTGTATCTCTAAAACGGGGCTGTTCCAGACCTATGTTTATAAGGCAAACACATATTATTTTAAAGAGATCTATCTGCCCTCGAAGTTTCCTGCATAAATTCGGACCGCCCTGTATACTGATTATACCTGAATTTTACCTGAACGTTCCATGGCAACAGATTACCATGGAAAGTTCGATTAAAAGTAAGAGCTCGAAGAACAGATTTATTTAAAAAGTATTCTTGAATTTGTACAAGTAACATATTCTTGACATTTATTTATTTTACATCCTGTATATTAAAGTGCAGTTCATAACGTCAGCAATATCCGTTGCCCGAAAATCGAAATCGGGACAAATAAATTGCAGCGCATATATAACAGTAACAAATCTTAGCCGTTATTGGTAATGATTAATAGTTCCACAGAGACCACGTGAAATATTGCTTTGGGTTCAGATGCAGATTGCACTTACTGGTGCACCCGCAAAGAGTACTCTTACGTATGTAGTCCGTTCACAGGAATGTGAATGGGGAAATATTGCTGCTCATTGTGGGTTTTGGTGAGTGACGAAAAATTTGATAGTACCAGAATGTGCTAATATACCTACCTATAAAACAAAAATAAATAGTAAATTTTCAATTAATGGGAAATCTATTTGAATCGATTACTACTTAAACACCTTGGGTAATTTTTTAAAAACTTTTCGTGAATTGAAAGGAGCTAATTAATTTATGTGTGGCTTTATTAATAGCCAAAATCAACAAACTTCTTGGACAGAAATATTTTTTCTGTATTACAGAAATTTAAATTTTAAATTATCATTGAGTTTTAAAGGAAAAATATTTATTTTTTAATCGATGCCTTAAGGTGTTTTAAAATTACTTGCTCTTCATCGATCCTCAATTACTAATAAATATTTGCAGTATGCTGAGTTAACTATTTTCATGTTTAATGCAGTTTGACCAAAAAATGACAAGATGTTTAAAATAATACATCATATTTTATTCACTCTCTATACAATATTATTATTATAACAAGTACTACTTAAAAATTTTAAATAATCAGACTCTTGCACAATTTTACAATATACAGGGTGTCCCGGTACTTGATCAGGAAGAAATCCATCGGGCTAAAGTCTGGAGACCGTGGTGGTTCATGAAATTGGGCCTCCTCTCCCAATGCATTTACACAATGGATACATAATTTCTAACAACAATATTGAAATAGGGAGGAATTTAACCCGATGAACTTCTTCCTGTGGGGATACCTGAAAGGTTTGGTGTAGGCAACCCCAGTACAGACCAGGGATGAATTGCTACAAATAATTCATTACCATTGTGATAATATTAGACATACCCCAGAAATGCTTTTTCGTGTACAAACAAATAATATTCGTAGACTTAAGAAGTGTGTCGAGGTGGAAGGTGTCCATATTGAAATTGTATTTTGATAGTTTTCTTTCTTTTAAATTCTTGTTTTAACTAATTTTAACTTTTTCTTGTTTTGTTTTTCTATTTTATGTTATGTGTAAGTGTTTGTCAAATTTTGTTAATGAAAATTATATTAGCAGACAGTAATATTTTCTAGGCTCTTATTGTAAAATATGTACTATTATAACATAGTAATTATATTCAATTAAAAATTAAAAATTAAAAATGGTGGAGGCGCATATGTGCACTTTGACATAAAATCACAAATATCACCTAAACTGTTCGTTTTAACGAGTTGAGCCAAGAGGGTACTATCGTTGGCAAATTCTTTAGGGAACCTATTTTTGATACAGGCAGATTGCACTCGTCATCTATGCAAAAATTCTGGGTTGTTAACGATTGGGCATAGTCCGTCCCTGGCGTTCTGGGCAATGAAGTTTTATTTACAACATCAAAAACAAGCTGTACGCATGTGTTATCGATCACCAAATTTGCACCATGCTGAAGTTAATAGTTTAGAGACTTTAAATAAAAATAACTTTTTAATTGTCACGTTTGAGGGCCCATAACTTGTTAACGAAGGCCCGTATGAAAAAAATTTATATGAGAACTGATATTATTTTGACCTCATCTATTTGTACACGACTTTTTTGTATCAAGTACCGGGACACCCTGTATATATTTTGTCTCCAAATCATTGCAAATTTGAAAAATATAAAAATTACAATAATGATGAAAATGTTGAAAAAGTCGGAAGAAAGTAAAATCTATCGAATTTGTTCCCTATTGTTGGTCCTATACCACAACGAAAAGTGATACATATAAATACATATACAGGGTGTTTGTAAATAAGTGCGATTTTAGGGGGTGGTTGCCAATGTTATTTTGTGAAAAAAAGTTCATATAAATGTAGGTCGAAGTATGCTTCGTTTCCGGGATAGTGTTTAAATTTAAATTTTTTATTTATTTTTATTATTTTTTTCTGTTTTAAAGATATTGACTCGAAATTTGGAAAACGCTTTGTAGGGATAAATGTGCATTTTTTGGGGTGATTCGAATATTTCGTGCGAGAATGTCAACCTTTTTAATAAAAAAAAACAATTGTACACCACTGACTTTTTCCGGTTTTGATATTTTTTTAGAAATCTGCCATCAATTCTGAATGAAATTAATCTTTTCAATTTTTTTAGTAGGATGCACCGCTTTTCAGAAAAAATAAAACATTATTTTATTGTAGGTTTTGTTAATCTTTTATTTAAAGGTGCAAGTAGAAATATTCGGATCACCCCTAAAAATGCCCTCCAAAAATATCCCTCCAAGGTTTTATTCAAATTTCGATTCAATATCTTTAAAACTCTTAAATAATTCACAAACATAAATAAAAAATTAAAATTTAAACACTGTATCTCGGAAACAAAGCATGTTTCGACCTACGTTTATATGAACTTTTTTTCACAAAATAACTTCGGTGTAAGCATCCCCTAAAATATTTCGCACTTATTTACAAACACCCTGTATATGATGAATAAAATACTATAATAGATATTAATTTTTAACTTCTACATCATTTCGTTGCACCACTGTTGATTACTTTATTTAGTGCATTATATTAATTTGGATCTTTGATTCTGTCATATAAGATCAAAATTGAAACTGTGAATGACCACATTGATTGATACAATTTCAGTAGAATTAAATTATTGTCTTTGTGTTAACATATTACTTTGTGCATAGTTTAATCAGTACTTACTAAACAATGTAGACATTAACATAAGTACTTTTACTTTTATTCGTTAGTGTATAATCATTGCCTGGCATTGCATTGGTGAGAGTAAATATTAATACAGTCACCTGGAATGTTAGCAGTAATTAATTATTATTATATTTTTCGCAAACACATTCATGTAAACACAGGTCTGGAAACGGAAAAACAAATTCTGTTCCACTTGCTTCATTTTCACGGTTTAATACTGGAACGTTTATCAGTAAACTGAAATGATTTCACTGCTTCTTAGTAACGGTTTATTTGGATAAAGCAAATCATAAATAGTATGTGCTTCTTAAAACACCTGTATAAATTTAATAAAATGTTGACTGTCTAAATAAACATATCGCTGACTGGCATTAAATTACTCCCTCCCCTCCAATATCTAGTAAATAACCATTGCTACTTTATGCTTATATACTAGCGCATGTATCTACTGACATAAAGTGACCCACTAATCTATACGTGCTATGAACTGATGAGAATTAATAAGTTAGAAACCGTTGTTTGTATGGTGACTTTCCTCATGAATGATTAGTTAATTACTTGATACTGGCGATATAATTCAATGCGAGCCAAGGCGTATAGTCCTTAGAGTAGTTGATTTCCACAGTATGTAGTACCTGGATACTTCCAGTTTCATAAAATTTCGTCTATTTACATATTATTCTTGTAACAAGTAAAAATCTCAGTTCTGCTAAATTGTACATGAAGTGCGCATAAACCGATGGCTGGCTTGGAAGGGATATTTATTTAATTCATGTGGGAAACAATGATCCCATCGCATTGGGAGGTTCATATATTGTTAATTACTATAAATCAATCATATTATGCATGGGTTCAATGAGTTAATTCCTTAAATTTGTAAATATAGAACATTGGGCTAACTAGTTGGTAGTGTGATATATTGAACTGCATTGCTAGCGATACATATTATTAAACAATCCGTAATCGTTGATGCAAGACATTTTTTTTTTCATTCTGACAGTGCAGTGCTGAATTATTAAATTTTTACATAATTAGTAAAATGTTTACATTGTTGCAACCGATTAATTCTAGGCTACCAATCATTATTATTATTACCTTAGTACTTTGTTTTAGTAAAAAATGAATCATGTTAATGATATAGCATTTAATCAACAGTGATCATGGTCAACAGTGGTGTATTATGACCTTATTTTATATATTTTCCTTGAAATTTGACTCACTGATATCGAGCTATTACTACGAAATGAACAGACGAAAACAAACCACGAGTATTTTGGTCGCATTGTCTGAATTCGTAAGATACAACGATTTGTTCAACAGTTGCAGTTTTTTAACAAAAAACAAACCTAAAAAGACATTTTAAAAAGTCAATCAGTCAAACCGTGGTTAACAACGTCATAGATAGGTAGTTGTTAACAAATAAATTTTCATTCGTTCATTTTTCAAATTTTTATTTTGACCCACGTGTAGAACATGATGGAGTCATTGCCAGGAAATATTCAAAGCTTGTAACACAAAAAATGCAGTACAAATAAACGAACGTATTTTTTTACAAAGGATTTGTTATCAAATTATTATTAATACGTAAATAAATTACAATCTGTGGCACTTTATTTAGACACGAAAACACAAGACTTCGACCTAGGACTATATATTTAATGCTCAAATCTATGTTTGAACATCTATGAAAATTCAGATATTAGCATATGTATATCTCAAATTGACTGCAATTATAAAACAGAAGTATGTACGTTGGATACACACCCCCAAAATCGTCAGGGTTTCTCAGAACAAGAAATCGAGTTTCTTGTAAACGTACCAGATGCTTTTTATTGATGAAGGTACGATTTTTACTCGTTGTTTTACTTAATTGTTTTATGTTCTGTTGGTTGCTGTTGCTGGTGGATTCAAATGTGACGAACTAAATAGTGAAGATTTACATAGAGCATGTAGTAGAAGTCTGTCACGATTTTGAGTGGTAGTTTTGGCATTAGTCCAACCGAGCTGTATCGAAAATACCTAAGTTTGCGACCGCAGAAAAACAACCAGCCGACTGTTTCTCAATTACCGACAAAGGAAATATACTGTTCAAAATGTAGGCATTAACTATTTCGGAAAAATAACTGCAAATATAACCAGATTCCTGAAATAAAAAAATCCAAAAACATATAAGTACCAATCATTTATTTTTTAGATCAACAGTTACTTTCAGCAGTTTGTGATACAGACATCACCACTGGTAGTGGAATCCAGTTTCACACAGCAACTTTTCATTTTAATTTAAAATAAATAGTTACATGTTAATTGTATTACTTCACTAGGGACCAAAAAAACTTTAGTCTCTAATAATTGAAATTTGATTTTAGTCATTAAAAACAAACATTTAAATACCTACAAAACAGTTGTTTTCATCTGCATGACATTTCGTAGAAATCGTTGCGATTTCACATTCATCTCAACCGCTACCTAATTCTGTGATGTACCTATATGTTCCATGATATATAGTTCCATCCTCTCGCACAGTTGGTGGTCCTGTGTTCGAGTTGTCAATTGTCAGTTATATCTAGAACGTGTACGACACCGCCTAACCTTTTATGCATCGTGGACACCGTCCATACACCGTTTATATTTATACAGGGTGTCTCATAATTAGCTGCCAACCCTGAACAGGCCGATTCTATTATTAAAACTAAGTAAAAAAGTTCATATGAACATGGGTCCGGAAATGCTTCCTAAGGGCACAGGGACCCATTGAAGAGGGAGGAATTGAAATCATTTTTTTGCAATATCTCTCAATCGCGTTGTGATAAATGAATGAAATTTGGTATACACAGCTAAATTTTGATGAGCAATTTGATGGACTAATCCATTTATTTCCACAAGGTCCATTGGGGTGGGTACGGGGGGGCCCTTGGTACTTTGCGTGTGTAACTTTTTCATCTTTGACTTTTTAACAAATTGGACAGCAAATTCCGTTTTCCCGAACTGTTTTACGTTAAAAAGGTACTCTTGTTTCAAATCGTTATCTTTAACGGTTTCTGAGAAAATCGCTCTTGAATTAATCCCACTTTGGTCAATTTCATAGTAATTTAAACAAAAAATAATAATAATAATTTAATACGTAATCAGTAATACACATTATTGATGTAGAACAATTATGATATGATGATTTGTTTATGGCTTTTGCGATGGTAATGCTGCGCGGCAGAACGCGAGTACGGCAGAAGGTTTCCAAACAGAAGGCTGACATCAAGGAGGACATTCCTCACTGTATTCCGCAATTTAGCTGCAACCGTCACTTTTCGAAGGGATCATAAGATGGAAACTTAATTTTGATAACAGACAACAAGCTATTTTAAAAACTGTTCAAAAAACCCTCCACCTTCTCTGATACAAAGTCTTGCCCTACGTGTAACACTTCTCGAAGCTATTAAGATGCTAAAACGGTTTTGACGAATTTCATTGGCTGCATCATTGATACGCTGCAGCAATTCCTCACGGGTATCGACTTCGGTGGCGTAAACTTTTTGATTTAGATATCCCCAGAAAAAGAAGTCCAGCGGGGTTAGGTCGGGAGAACGCGGCGGCCAAGCTACCGGTCCGTGCCTCCCTATCCACCGTCCAGCGAAATTTTCGTTTAGGAAATTTAGAACATTGCGACCACTATGTGCCGGGGCTCCATCGTGTTGAAAAAACATGTTACGTCGTAAATTTAGAGGCAGATCATCGAGAATTTGGGGAAGATTTTCTTGAAGTAAGTTTAAATAAAGATTTGAATTGAGACGTTGTGGAATTTCAATAGGTCCAATCAGAGTGTCGTGAATTATTCCCGCCCATAAATTTATGGAAAACCGTTGCTGGAAGTTTGTTCTCCGAACAACATGTGGGTTCTCTTCTTCCCAATAATGAGAATTATGAAAATTTAATTTTCCATTTCGGGTAAAAGTAGCTTCGTCACACCACAAAATTTTGGAAGCTTGCTCGTTGTCCAGCGACAAAATCCAGC
Source organism: Anoplophora glabripennis (assembly GCF_000390285.2). Classification (NCBI taxonomy): domain Eukaryota; kingdom Metazoa; phylum Arthropoda; class Insecta; order Coleoptera; family Cerambycidae; genus Anoplophora; species Anoplophora glabripennis. The sequence goes on from NW_019416418.1 coordinate 287,606, forward strand.
GACAAAATTGCATACGTGGCGCAAAATCTTCTGGTATCAAGCCATGTACACGTCGATAGTGATAGGCATGTAGACCTTGTCGCTTTAATATTCTTCCAACCTGAAATGTTAGTAGCACATCTAATCAATTCTGTTAAGGAAATCTTTAAGATATGTAGTACCGTTGGCCGAGGAACATTTATTTGCCTTGAAATGTTCCGTATGCTAGTCGTAGGATCTTGTTCAATAGCGTCAAGGACCTCCGCTTCCCTATTAATCCTGGGACGTCCTTGACCCGGTGCCTTTCGAAAAGTGGCGGTTGCAGCTAAGTTGCGGAATACCGTAGGGAATGTCCTCCTTGATGGCAGCCTTCGGTTTGGAAACCTTCTCCCGTACTCGCGTTCTGCCGCTGCAGCATTACCATCGCAAAAGCCATAAATAAATATCATATCAACTAACTCTTGTCCCGTAAACTCTTCCATTTTTTTCGCTTAGAACTATTAAATTGGCAATCGGGTTGACAATACTTTGACATAAGAATACCTTGATAATTTTGTTTAAATTACTATGAAATTGACCAAAGTGGGATTAATTCAAGAGCGATTTTCTCAGAAACCGTTAAAGATAACGATTTGAAACAAGAGTACCTTTTTAACGTAAAACAGTTCGGGAAAACGGAATTTGCTGTCCAATTTGTTAAAAAGTCAAAGATGAAAAAGTTACACACGCAAAGTACCAAGGGCCCCCCCGTACCCACCCCAATGGACCTTGTGGAAATAAATGGATTAGTCCATCAAATTGCTCATCAAAATTTAGCTGTGTATACCAAATTTCATTCATTTATCACAACGCGATTGAGAGATATTGCAAAAAAATGATTTCCATTCCTCCCTCTTCAATGGGTCCCTGTGCCCTTAGGAAGCATTTCCGGACCCATGTTCATATGAACTTTTTTACTTAGTTTTGATCATAGAATCGGCCTGTTCAGGGTTGGCAGCTAATTATGAGACACCCTGTATACATATTTATTTATACTATTCGAAATACAATAAAGTGCATGAACACATATGTTACAAATTCGTCTTATTGTTACTTTGTTACTGTAAAGTTTTTAATAAAGTTTATAAAGATTTGTACCTACCGAATACAATACCTTTGGCATCGTATTCAATTAAATCTGGAATTGCGTACCGCTCCAGTTGAATCTGTTTCAGATTTCAGTGTTTACGTGCGACATGCAGCATCGTTTTCATTAATTAATGTGCACTTCATCCTATCCTGATCCTCAAACCTCGGGCTTTGGATTGTTCAGCTGTAATGGATAAATGAGTCCTTGACGTCATTAAGATCATATTACGGCTTAGTTCGAGCTTGATCAGTTGCTTCACTCCGAAGGACGATTATAAATACATCCTAACGAGTCCTCTTTAGATTGCGAAACTATTTGACACATTTGAGCGATGACATTTCGTGGGAACAGAATTATACAGACCTAATTAAAAATAGGATGGAAGTTGTTTCTGTCACGACTTTATGAACAATTTCAGGGCAGCATTTTCTGATTTTGTAAAATTATTTTCATTTATTTTCAAATCTTCCCAATTTATTAAGAATTGAAACCATATTGTTGTAATTTTACTTAAAGTTATTAGTACAGTCATTGAAGCTTTTCACCTCCGAATTCTTTGAACGCTGTTTAATATTTCTACAACGTATGCAGGTAAGAATTGCTAATCTGATTTCAAATATATATTTTTTAAACACTTATGTCTAGTTTGTAAATCTCATTGTCGATGATCTCCAACATTGACCTTTAGGTGAACTATTTAATATCAATCCACCCGATGTGATATGACAAAGGGGCGCGAAGTGGGCAAAAAACAGACGGTCAACGTTAATTCGGAGTAATGGTAGCCGCTTTATTTTGTTACATTTTGTTCTGAACTATGAACCCGACGCTGTGTAATGGTGGAAGTGAAGCCAAGTATCAAGACTCGCAGACGTTTTAGATCTCAGTTGCCAGTCAAGTTATTATCGTCTCCGTAGTCAAGATACGGCGATTTGCCAATTTTTATTATTATAAGAACTGTCAATTTGTTTTTTTGGTATCCTTAAAGCATACATCCGTATCTGTATTTCATTACTTTTATTAAATAAACGTATAATAAAAAATACAGTCCACTCAACACGTGATACATTTATTTTAGTTTTCAGTTTACCAAAAGGGTGTTTTTTAATTCGGCAGGTACTTTCGCGGTTTTCTGCGTGAATTATTAGTAGGTATGGTGTGTTTGAGTGTCGTCATTGTTAAATTTTCCTTGTGACATTATAAAAATAATAGTCCACAGTACAGGCCCCCCCCCTGGAAAGTGGATTACCACATACTTTAACTTTATAACTCCTGAGGAGCTTCGTTTTGACGAGTCTACCACACTTTTCCTCTGCGACTTTTCTCGACTCCTCCGCTTTTCCACTCGGAAAAGTCCAAAACCATGGCAATTTCCTGGAGTCTTGAAAAGTCAAGACCACATTTTTTATTTTTAGCCTAAGTTACTGGAAATTTTGTTGCAAATGCCGATTTAAATTTGTCCGACAGAAATTCTTTCGACATTGACGTGTCTACCGGTCGAAACATGCCAAAATAACAGGGTATTGAAAATCAATTACCACATAGGTAATTTTTAGTAAAATTAATTGTAAATAATTAATTCAGTCAAAAAGTATTTTCAGTCCGACAGCTGGAAATCGGAATTTTCACGGGGTATGATAAATCGCCGATCACCACATGTCGGACAAATACAACACACGATAGAAAAGTGTTTTTTATAAGCAAAAATTGTAATGTCCGATAAAAATATATCCGCAAATCGTCTGTCCGACAAAAAATTTCGTAAAAATTGTGCACATGTATTTATAATTTCTAATAAGGTATTTTCATGTATTAAGCAAAATTCCATTTAAATATACAATACAGGGTGTTTCAGAAATACCTCCCGTAAATACAGGGGGTGATAGTACGACAAAAAATGAGAATTTCTTTTCTTATGTTCTATTGTACAATTTTATTTTCTAAAAACAATGTACTCTTGTTAGAACTTCCTAATGTGGACGGTTTTTGAGAAAAAAGGTTTTTAATTAATTCTTACAATATTACGGTGTATAAAATAAGTGACTTTTCTCAAAGCTCAAGTTTACTTTCAGAAAAGTCACTTATTTTATAGTGTAATATTGTGTCTTTTTTCTCGAAAATTGCCCACATTAGGAAGTTCTAACAAGAGTACATTATTTTTAGAAAATAAAATTTTGCATTATAACGAGTGTTCAAATAAAAACGTGGTCGAAGTTGCCTCTGACACATTGGACGTAGGGAGTAGCTTATAGCGACCAACTTAACCTCATTTCTCAACGAGCTGTATAGCAGCTGTCAGTTTCAATAACGTTAATGACTATATAACTTTATTTTAAAGAATAATCGTGATAACAATAACAAACAATTAAAGGAGCTGCGGAAAGTGTCCCCCTCCTTGTTATAACAATAAATTAAAGCAGCTGCTGAAAGTGTCCCCCTCCTTGTTCCAAGCACTTTTCACACCTGTTCCTCAAAGAATTAAAGACATTTTCTAAGATGCTCGGGGTATTGTTAATTTCACGAATCTTGTCTATAAGTCGAGCCTGCAGATGGTTTAAATCAGGAATAGGCAGTTCAAAAATAGTGTTTTTAAGGTAAGGCCACAAAAAGAAATCACACGGCGTAATATCACATGACCTCGGTGGAAATTCATGTTCAGCATTGAGACTTATTAGTCGATTTTGGAAAACTTCCCTCAACATATTCATCGTCTCGCCTGCCGTATGTGCCCTTGCGCCATCTTGTTGAAAGTAAAAGTTTGTAATTTCGTTTTCTTCCAGCTGGTTAACAAAAGGAGCGATAATTTCTTCTCTATACCTTTGCGCAGTAAGAGTACCATTAAAAAAAATAGGTCCATAAATCCTCCTTCGATTGAGAGCACACCAAACTCCAATTTTTTGAGCGTGTAGAGGGCCCTCGACAAAAAAGTTATCTGGTTTTTCAGAAGACCACATTCTCATATTCTGTGAGTTTACGTAACCACTTAAATGAAACCAGGCTTCATCAGAAAAAAAGGTGATATTATGAAGTTCACCGTAGTTGTTTAAAAACCATTCACAAAATACAGCCCGTCGCGGAAAATCAACTTCATGAAGTTCTTGCTGACAAGTTAAACGATAGGAGAACAAACGCAAATCTTTTTTTAACACTGTGTGGCAGGTACCGACTGATACTCCCACCATTTGTGATAAAACACGTACAGAAGTTCTTGGCGCATTTTCCATTATTTGTTGGACATTTTCTTTTAATTCTTCAGTCCGCTTTTTAGGTCGGCCGCTTCCTTCTTTTCTTGTTACACTGCCCGTTTCACGAAAAACATTAACACAACGCTGAACTGCACTTTGAAAAATTTTGTACTCAACAACGCCGGGAAATTGATTTTGAAATTCTATGAAACATTCCTCAATAGAATACTTCCATATTCCATCAATCTTGCGTCCATTTCTAAAGTAGGACTCTATGATAAACACTTTTTGTTCTTGAGAAAACACCATTTTAAACGCTTTTTAAAACGAAAATATTCAAATTGATAGCGGCGATATAGCGCTTTGACAGATGACGTTTAAGTTCATTTGCTATACGCTACGCCCTACGTCCAAATTTTCAGAACCAACTTGACCACGTTTTTATTTGAACGCTCGTTACTTAGGAGCCCGAATGGTAAAAAACCTAACCACAAAAAAAATAGAACTTAAAATGTAATAAGAATGTAGCATAACTAGCGCCCTCTATGAAATATACAAAAATTAATTTGATTAGCGTATTTGACACCCTTAAAAACCCCGGAATTCCAAATTTTATAAAAATATTTCGCACCGTTTGTAAATTTTCGTAAAAATTCTATTTAAAAAATTTTATTTTGTCTGTATCTCGAAAACAAGAGGAGATAGACATATAGTTCGTAAGAAAAAAAATTCTCATTTTTTGTCGTACTATCACCCCTGCTGTCTTTCTGAAACACCATGTATATATTTTTCGTTTTATTCTTGTAATTGTATAATAACTTCATTTGTTTATAACTTTTAAATTTTTAAGCATAAAATAAGGAATATTATAATTATTTATTTGTTTCAAATAATAATTATTTGAAACAAATATTAATTTACATAATAATTAATTAATAACCATTTATAAATATGAAATGTTTGGAGCGAAACAATTAAATTTCATCACGATTATTGATTTATTGATTTTTTAATAATTTGCGGACATTAAAGCGTCGGAAACTTATATCACTATTTTGTACAGTAAATTTAAAAGTGGAAATAATGAAAATTAGATATGTGGTGATCGATTTATCATACCCCGTGAAAATTCCTATTTCCAGCTGTCGGACTGAAAAAACGCGGCTTGAAATTTGTCGGACAACAATACTTTTTGACTGAATTAATTATTTACTATTATTTTTTCTAAAAATTACCTATGTGGTAATTGATTTTCAATACCCTGTCATTTAGGCATGTTTCGGCCGGTAGACACGTCTATGTCGGAAGAATTTCTGTCGGACAAATTTAAATCGGCATTTGCAACAAAATTTCCAGTTACTTAAGCTAAAAATAAAAGATGTGGTGTTGACTTTTCAAGACCCCGGGAAATTGCCATGTTTTTGGACTTTTCCGAGTGCAAAAGCAGAGGAATCGAGAAAAGTCGCAGAGGAAAAGTACCACACAGACTCGTCAAAACGAAGCGCCTCAGGAGTTATAAAGTATGTGGTAATCAACTTTCCAGAGGGGGCCTGTACTGTGGACTATATAACATGTGGGTATATGAATTTATAAAGATTAGATTGGACAATAATGAACACGCGAGGTTATAGTAACCTGCCCATCGGCGAGATAATAGAAAATTAAACAAAATTTCGTTTTCAGGATATTGTTTTTAAGGGTCACAAGTACCCTCCGTAATAATATGATTCCCATTCAGTGTTACACCCTGTATAACGGTATGAAGTTATCACACAAAAATTTTTGAATATAGTATGTAAAAAATATGTATAGTCTTTTCAGTGACTTAATATCTGACCTAGATTACAGTTTTACTTTGCAAGACGAATATTTCGAAGGATCGTATTACCGGTATTTTTAGTGAAATAATTTGTAACATTTCTAGAAACATTTATTTTTTTCCGAAACTTCAATTTATTATCGCAGTTCCAAGTCACGCAAAGTTGCCGTTTTGAATAGGGGGAGGCATATCTACGGGACGCCTTGACATTCACTTGATCGATTACTGTGAGTAAAAATAAACTGATTCCTTTCAGAGCTACAAGGTATGGGAAATACTAAATGTAACTTAATGAAAAACGAACAATATTCGTCACATCGTAACATATACCGGGATAGGTCAGACTACACAAAAAAGACCAAAAAAGATGGAATATTATTTTAAGTCCTGCTCAAATCTAATACACCTTCAAGATACAGAAATATAAGATATTCTCAAATTTTATGCTATGTTTTTGTAAAAGACGTTTAACATTTTGTTATATGACACGTGAAAGGATACAAGATGTCAAAGTTAAAATTTTGAATACAAAATTCTGAAAATTTTTAGAAAGTTGTCAGTGAATTGCTTTGAAAATTTCGATTTGGGGTTTTTCTGGGACGAGGAAGACGAATCCGTACCTAACTTTACTCTAGACGCCAGAGGGTGCTACAAATTGTAGGTACTCTTGAAGGATAAACATCAGAACTTTTTATTTTTAATTGTATAATATGAAAGTTTTGACAGAAAAATCTCTCGTAACTTTTTGACACAAATATATGCCAGTTTCAAGTCGCGAAATTTAACCGTTTTCAATTTATTTGCTGTTTTTCCATTCCATTTCATTAGTAAACAAGTTGGAACGAGGCATTTTTATTAAATGTGCTTTATTTACTTTAGAATTATTAAAAACGAGATTAAAAAAAGATAAATACTAGGAACAAGCGATACTTCAAGTTATTGAAAATAAAACTCGTGTCTAGACCAAAGGTAAATAACTTGATTTTTTTTTAATGGTTACTTGTTACTTGCAAACTTAAACTTCTTTTTCCTCCTGATGCTTTTAACGATGTCAACTAAGAATACCTATTATTCATAGAAAGATAATACCCAGAAACCAGAATGTACTTTCCTGAAAGATTTTGGTGCATTAAATTCGAATCCGAGGGCCAAATTTCTCAATTGGTTCTGGTTTTCTAGATATCCTAACCTAAAAGTGTCAAAATCACGATTTGTAGACATATTTGAGGTTATGTTACATGAATAGATACATTTTTTTCCTAAAACGATTAATGGAGTCTTGACCATAGACCACCTAGACTGGCTTATAGAGCGACTTTGGTGAAACACTTTGGAGCCTGATTTGGAGCCCAGCAGTCAGTCGTGTCCTAGCATTTGACGTGTACGCATCGCTGTGATTTCGATAATTAGACGTTTTATCATGGGCAAGTGTATTGTAAAACATTGTATAAATAGAAGTGATCGAGTTGGTGAAGAGAGGCGAAAAGTTTCCTTCTTTAGGTGAGTAATAAAAAGGAATATATAAAAGGTAAATATGTACGCCATTTTTCGGTTAACGTCACAAGTTTCCAGGGTTAGCTTTATAATTTTGTTCGCCCACATAGTGTAGTGATTAACGTGATATTGTTATTATAAAATAATGAATGAATTACTGTAAAATATTTTTAGTAATTATTTACTTTATGTGAGTCTTAAATTTTTATGAAATTTTACCAATTCCCGTCATTTCGAGATAGCTGAAAATTAATTAAATATTTTTTTCAATTAAAAAAATCGCAAACAAAACTAATTTCAGATTCAGTATTCGTACAGTCAATTAATTTTTATTAAAGATCGTGGTTGTTTGACGTATCCATCTCGAGATGTCGTAGTAATATGCTAAGAAACAGAAAAATTAATAAAATTTTTAAATAATGATGAAAGCAGAACACCTAGGCTACAGAAAAATAAAATTGTTTATCATGTATTAAAAAACTTTCTGAATGTGAACATATTTGAAAATTTGCATGAACATCAATTTGATAATTTGCCTAACAATTGTAATCATTTAATAGAACTTGTAAGGGCTGAATGTGAAAAGTATATCGATGTACGAATAAATCATGAAGTCAAATTATTTAATTCGGTAAAATCTACGAAAAGGCAAATATTAAATAAATTAATATTATTTAGAGGACAATAAATATATTTAAATTATTTTGTAGTTTTATTTAATATGACACTAAAATATACTATTTTCTGAATTACAAACTTAAAATTGAATATTTGTCATAAGATGCAATATATGTAATGTTTAATATGTAATAAAAATATTACTTAATCCGGATCTGCTTAAACATGCGCGCGATCAGATTGCCTTCCACACTCCACGTCCCCGGATTTTGCATTCACTGGTACCCGTGCATTGGAATTAGATACGGCCAGTCTAGGTGGTCTGTGGGTCTTAACTAATACTTTGATTTATTTCTCACACAGCATCACAAACCTAAATTCATCCGCACCCGGATGTAGGGATCTTACATGATTTTGGGGTCGCTGATTATGAATCTGATCTCCAAAATACTCTATCACGTCAAATTTTGCAATAAACTTTAAAAAAATGTCTAAAAATTCGACATATGTTCGATATTTTACGCATTATGTCAATTTGGAAATACATTTACATGCAAAGGAGGCTAATACGTTCAATCGTGAAGTCATAAACCCTAAGCCCATAAAGCCATAAGGTTTGTGGTGCTGTGTTTTGAATATACATATTCAAAAATCGAGAAATAAGTCAAACTACTAAATTTCAACATGCGATTTCTCAAAGACGAAAAATGATATCGAGATAAATCCAAGTGCGTTTTAAAGAGTAAGCATAGACCCCATTAATGATTTCAGCAAAAAAAATTACCTTTCCATGTAACATAACCTCAAATATGTTAAAAAATTACGATGTTGGCACTTTTAGGTTAGGATATCTGAAAACCAGCGCCAATTGAGAAATTTGGGCCTCGGATTTGAATTCGTATATAAGTATATTCGTATTGTTAAGTTAAAATTTTGCCGGTCTGTGTGATCATTTTATAATATCACATACTGTGAAGACCAAAAAAGTTAAACCATTTATTTATTTTGAAGAGAGGAGGATGAAAAGATGAATTAATTGTTTTTATTGGGAGCCCCTGGCCTAAATAAGGCCACTACAAATTTTTGTGTTTTAAATTTAAGACAATTGCAAATTTCAAGGCAATATGTTAATAAAAAGTTATAAATAAACCTGAAATCAGTAGGCACATAAATTTACACACTCATCGTATCAAATAAATTGTAAACCATATTTCTTATGCAGTCCAACGCATTCCTTGTGGGCATATTGTGAGCGTATTAAGGCGCGTTCCCACGACGCGCGGTTCGGCAACTGGACCGACCATAAATCAAGTTATCGTTCGGCTTTGACTTGATAACAACTAGCGTGGTGAAATTAATTTATCTGCGGTTTGCTCGCGGAACCACGCGTCGTGGGAAAGCGGCTTTACACAGGAGGATATATTTCAGGAACTGTATTTTCACAAACAAAACAATATCAAATTTCTTTAAGGTGCAATTTTTTTTTGTTAGACATCAAACGCCGTTTTGATATACTGGGCATATTATATTAAACAGAGCTTCACGTCGTCGATATAAATTGGCTTTATTAGAGAATACCTTAAAATATCTGTTGTTCATTAAAAGCAAAGTAAGGAAAATTTAAACAAAACTTTGTTAACATTAGTAGAAAAATAGTTGCTGTCTGATAACTTGCACTATTTTTTTCTTAATAAGACTGTTTTCTAGTTTACGCTTTTATCTGTTACGATATTGAAGTGTTTTTAATAACCTGTATCAAAATGATATACAGGGTGATTCAAATTCAGTTTGTCGTCAGCATCGACCATTTTCAAGAAAATACCCCTCAAATCCTCAAAAATGGGATATTTGCGAATATGCTTAAGGATTGTACTCTAGTAAGAAAACTTCCATATTTTCGGGCTCGCTGAACACTAATCTACAAACAAGAATGGATGAAAAGTAGGATACAGTGACAGTTAAATGGACAGTTGTAGCATTTAAAATTACTACCGCCAGAAAAGTACTTAAAATTTGTAAAATCATATTAATTACTTTATGAATAACTAATTTTACAATTACAATGTAATAAGGTAACAGAAAAATTAAAATACTTGATAAGTGATATTGTAAAATTTAATGGAAAATACTTATACAGGTAACGGTAATAACAATATAAAAATATATATATTATCTACATTAGAATACCACAACTTTAAATAAAAGATGACGTAGGTGCATTTGTTTAAAACTGGTTCACAATTTATATGAATCCATATATTTCTTCGGTTTACAGTAACTTACCAAGTTACCTACAAAAAGAAAAAAGGTTAATTACTAATTACTAACTACCAAATACTTACCATCAAATAAATCTTCTTATTTAACAGTCCCATTCATCAGGTATTGAGTGTCACATATGTCTACCATCTGTATTTGTATTTCTGGTTGCCGAGTTCATCAATCGTTTATTCCGGAAATGTTACCCCCACCAAATCAAAGTACTTCCGTGGTACTAGAACCTTCGAGTTCTCAGAGAATCGAGCAGGGAGTTGAATTTTAGTAGGCGATGGGATAAGGTGTGCGGGTTATAAACCACCAATCTTCCTACATTTGGGGATCTGAAAATTGCACACGAAAAATCCACGCCATTCACTCCTCGATGTCTACCGATAGTATCCCAAGAAATTGAACTCAGCCTCTTCAAGACATCCGATTGTGTAACTAACATCTGCAGCCAAGCTCCAGTTTTTTTTGTACATACTTTTTCTTCTTAGTCCTACAAATCTCTTTTAAAAAGGTGAGTTTAAGTTTTGTTTATTATCTTCCCAAAGAAAAAGAACGTTAGGGATGGGGTTTAATTATTTTTTTTTCCTCCATATTTTTAGAGATTAACGGACAGGCTAAATTTACGGACAGGCTAAATTTAAGGACAAACTAAAATTTAAGGATGGGCCAGAATTGAGGGCAATATGGTTTTTTTTAATTTAAATTCTAAGTGGAAAACGTCTTCCGTGCTGTTTCTCCAGTTCCCGAGTCCCAATCTAGGCGCAGATATACCGCTCCACCCAATTTAGGACCTGACGTCGCCATTTTCCTCCATCCACAGGACTCGACCATTTCATCGAGAAGCCGCCAGGACAGATAAGAACTTTTTTTATACTCTCTATCCTTTTATGAATCAGTCAAAGTAAGACAGAAATACATATTACCTACATAAATTTTTATATAAGCGTTATAATAATCTTTTGATGAAACATACTCAATGCACGCATTTATAAATATCTATATATAATATGTTTATTTAAAATATGAAATTGTTACGCTAAAGCATAGTACTATGAATAAGCGAGATTTGGAGTAACTCCAATAACATAAACGTGTTCTTTATCCTAATTACATATTGTTTCTCAAATTAATAATCGCTTGGAACATTAAATTAATCACTTTATAACCCTATCATTCTTTAGTAGGTATTATATATCTGATTTCACTAATACGAATTATTTCTTTATAAAATGTTCTTATATTTGTCTGAAGCGAATAACCATTGGTCTGAGATTTAGAATAAATATTTTTGTTTTTTTATTTTTCTCACTTATTTTCACTCACCCTGTATATGTGACTAATAAATATCAGAGTCTCAGTAAAACCCTAACTTTATGAAGTGTTCTGACTTTCGTAACTTTGCAGAATACAGCTAGATAACTTACACTCATAAGTTACGTGGCGCCCTAATTTAACACCATACTGTATATACAATTTTAGCTAGCTGCTTCCTAACCTACGACCCGCTCTCACGACGAAAAGCTGCCGTTATGTGTGATTTTCTTGTGATTAAAAATAAATGTAAAATAAATAAAGAATAAAACAACCCCAATACCTATTTTGATAATCAAAAGAAAAAATAACACGGCACAGTGAAGAAGAATATATACCGAGTGATGGAAACAAACATCCGCAAATTTTAGTCAGAGTGAGTTAGATTATTTTATTGTCAACCTAGGTTTACCAAAAGAATAAATATTTAGCTGGAGAACTGAAATTGAAAAATCCTTTATCTGAAGTAACCAAATCTTCAATGTATCGATGATTTGATTTTTTGTCATATAAAGAAGGAATATTAGCCTCAAAAACCCCGAGGTAACGAGTTTCGGCTAAGTTTATAACAAATTTCCACAAAACTCCAGGAAACGATGTGAAAACCGGCCACCCTGGGCACTAAGTACCTCGGAGACCGTTGCCGTCATGATATTCGTGTTCAGCGACCCCAAAAACCCCCGAGTAGCAAAATTGAACTCATTTCCGTCAATATTTTCCGAGTTATAAATTTTTCATATTTTAACTCTTCGAGATGCAACTTTAAAAATGCATTTTTCTTATGCACCGATGCAATTATCATTTCTCATTGATCACATAGAGTCACAAACTTTCTGGACGCTCTAACGAATCGAATGCAAAAAACCGCATCACGATCCATCTTACTGCACAGATTTCGGAAGTTCAGTGTTTCATTTCTTCGACTATTAGAGGTAAAAAAGAGAAGTAGAAACTACATAGAGCTTTTGAAGACAAAAGCATTTGCTAGAACCCAAAGCGTTAATTTAAAAAATAACTACATTTTTACACCTAATCACATACCTCACTGGTATATTCGTGAAATACCCTTATATGAATGGATTGGGCATTTTCTCGATAGTGATTATTGCTGGTGGTAAACTGATTTTAGGTTCATGTTCAGCGTGTGTCCGAAATTATGAGGGTAGATTTATGGAATCCATTATACGGACCAGCTAAAATTATAATTTTTATTAAAAGTGTTAGTTTCGCGTTAAATGAACTTTAAAAAGAACTACCACTTCAAAGCACTTATATTGACTTATGTTGACCACCATCACATTAGATAGTTGCTGCCGGGAATGCCGCGCGTTCAACATTCATTTCCTCGGCAAATTACTATAATATAAACATATTTCCTTGACCGCGCGTCAGTGCTGTGTCGTAAAGCGAGCGAAACTTCAAGTGCACGGACGCAATAAGTCACATGATATTCGCCTACGCCGTCTTATTAATCAGTCTTGACATTGAACTCATTACTCCCGCGGTGCATAAAATAGTAGGCAGTGAGTCAGACGGCTGCAGAATACGTAGGTGTAATTAAAATGCCTCCTTTGATGCCCATTGATATGTAATCGTATGTGGTGGGTTGCGGAAGGTCTTTTTGCCACAACCCCATTAAAATGGAAATTAATAGTTTTTTTTTTAGTACCTACGGTGTAAATCGTGTTACGGATCGCATACTTTTAAATAAACCGCTCCATTTTTATCAGAAATATTTTAGATATGAAAAAAATAATCATTTTGTATGGATAAAAAAGGATGAAATCCTGTAGGAATTCAGGGTATCGCAGAAAATACTAAAGGTATAAAGAATTAATGATACTTTGTGATATAGTTGTTACGATGTCAATTGGAATCTGTAAATCTTAAAGCACAGGACCGTATGCACTTCTCCTGAAATTTCTTCTTATGCTTTAACCATGATGTGTCTCGTAATTTATACTCGAATAGCAATTTGGCGAGTCCGGTATTGGTAAACTAGTCCACCTGATGTAGAATTGACGGCGGCGCGCTGGTCATCAAAGCAAAGCTGTATTGGTCCACTAGGTCGTACATTTTTTTGTATGGTACACGGGTTCACTTAGCTTTGCCGCTTTGCCAGTGCCGTGCAGAGCATTGCTTGGCGGGATATTTTGTTGGTATAGTACGTATTATTATTTATTAGTTGATATTATTATTTGTTCATATAGTAACCAGTAAAGGGTAAGTTATTAAAATAAATGTTATATGTAATTATCTAGTAATTTAGCGTTGGTTGGAGACTCTTTGAAGCGGAGGATAACGAAATAACTCGGGAAAATCCCCAAATAGCGCAACCGGTTTTTGTCGAAAATATCGAAACAAACTCAGAGTTTAAAAACAAATATTTACACGTAAAAAGTCAACGTATTATATTAAATATATATGAATGTTTGAAAATAGTGAATAATGTGATAAAAAAGTTAAGAAACGGATTAACGAATTTACTAAGATATACAAAAAAGGTCAATTTATCGCGTAATTAAAGAAAGATTGATCACGGTACAAAGAGAAAACGGAAAAATACAAAATGAAAGAAAATTTACTATTTTACCAGATGTAATGCGGCGCATAAGCACAATTTATAATATGTATAAAAGAGAATAAAGTTCCTACTGTAAACATGATTCGAAATAAATTAAGCGATTATCCTGATTATAATTATAAATCTTTAGATACTTTACGACATGTTTTATTACAATGCGGTTTTAAACATAAAAAACTTGACAATCGTATGGTAATTATGGAATCACGACGTATAGTTGCACTTCGGGAAGATTATTTACAAAA
>NW_019416418.1:302656-380186 GCF_000390285.2 Anoplophora glabripennis
CCCCCCCCCCCTGGCGACGCCCTTGAGGCCTATTGCTATTTTTTTTGCTAAAATTCAAGAAATCGTATTTTTATTTGTTTATATAGGATGTACCTGTAAATGAAGGTCATATTTATACAGATGCTACCTTTGAAACCTTTAGAAACACGTATCAGTAGCTTATTTTTTCAAATTCCGTCATGAAAATTTAAACTTTGTTAATCCTTTTTTAAGTAATTTTCATACCCCACAGCTAGACAAGCTAATGTGATCTCAAACAGCGGTGGTCTTTAATCGCAGCGCGCGCACAATTAGGAACTGGGCTATGCATTGTTGTCAAATCTCATAATTTATGAAATTTTATGGCTAATATTCGAGTATGGGCCTTCAAAGCTGTCGTAATTTCTAAAATGTTGAATCTTACAAATATTTTCTTATTCAGTACTTGCTGGACCATATCAACCCTTCCTTGACTCGTATACATATCATTCAAAATTTTGAAAATTAAAACACCAAAATACGCTGTACAGTTACTAAACATTGAAATAAATTACTTTATAAGAATGTATACTTACATCACACAAAGGAACATCTTCTCGAAACACGATAAAGTCGATAACTAAAATAAAAATGTGACAAACCCGTTACCATCCCGCTATATCATAACAGGTGTGAAGACAATTTGCAGCTGCCGCCTCTCAAAAGCAGTATGTCATTTCAGCAGCACAGCTGTATCTAATCTCTGTTTTCTTCGGAAGTGTTCGGAACATGATAGGTTTCTGCTTAAAAAACTGTGATAGTGGTAGTAGGATGATAGTTCAGCCAAACTAGATCAATGTCAGAAGTCGTTGACACTGAGATTCACAAATTAAATACATAGACTTGAAAAGATAATAATACATAATTGTTTGCAAAAATTCCTTCATTCATAGAATGGAATTTGTTCTTGGATGACACTATTTTCCACCTGTTTGATATTCTCTATGATTTTGGAATTTAAATATTAGCACGTACTCAAATACCAACCATTAGCAAATGTAAACACAAATGACATCGCCATAGTAGGTCTCCCATCTTCATCTTATTAGTCCACGAAAACAACGCGTGCCGTGTTTTTTGCAATGACAACAGAATTTAAGACAGAAGTACATAATCTAATGGAGACTTATATGATTTTTGCACAGATAATGTATAACATTGGAAAGGTGGCAAAAACTAATTTTACAAAACTTTGACTTAGGTGGTTTTTGAAATGAACGATTCAATTATTGCAACATTTTTTGCACCAAATGGAGGACAACAATAATACAGTAATTTTTTACAAAGATTCTTTTCCGTGTAGTAACCGAAATTTGTAATTGTATTTGCAGAACTGGGAAACACCTCTCGCAAATATGCTTCTCGTCTGATATTAGCATAAAAACGAGTTTTTTTCAATTATTTTCTAACTTGTACATATTTGTAGACCTAACGGTTTTCGTATGCTTAATTAATAATTTTATTGGTTATCACCTACACATTTTCTATACAAATCTAATTTGTCATCAGAATTTGATTTATTTGATAATAAAAATTGGAAGAACAGTAGGAAGGTAACCGCCACGCTCTGTATTTTATAATCGTTTTTCGAAATGGTCAGCATTCGGTCAAAACAAAGTTAATCGCATTAATTTGTGATTTTCCTCATTCTGTAAATTAATTATTCGTTTCTCATCGAATTAATCTAATTTAATGCTCTTCAAATAAGGATAATCATAGGGAATTAAGTTTGATAGTCACAATGCAGGACTTAACATGCGTGCACCATTTACATTTAAATAAATGTGAATATTATGAAATTGTATTTATAAATACGTTCGCCTTTATATAGCAACTTTTCAAAATAATCGTTTCAAATGCAGACGTCTTATTACGTACGATGTGGGAGCCAGGAACGTTTGTACAGCTGGTGATTAGACCGTGAATACTTGCTTTACAAGTTTCATTGTATGTCTCTTTTTGTTGCAGTCAGTCGATTGCACTGCGAGAGCGAATCCTTCAAGATGGACTTAATATTGGACATCAACTCGTGGCTGTATCCGATGGAGCTGGGTAAGTGATGGACCGTACATTTGTAACTTTCCTTCGCGAGGCGGATATTCACGCAATACAAATACAGATAGGACAAGAGCAAGTGTGCTTTGGCTCAAAATTTTGTGGCTAATTTCCTTAAAATTATTTCTTTTAGTTTTATACTTAAGAAAAAATTATAAAGATTAAATCAGGCTTTTTTGATACAGCGCCCTGTATATTTTTAGACATTTATTTACCTCGCTTTTTATCGGGATCAGCGATGTAAGATTGATAGGTTTATTTCTAATAACAAGGGAAATATTGCAAAAAAATTGAGCTACAACTATAATTTTTTAGCCTTAGATAATTAGGACACTGGCTGTAGCTGTTTGATTAAAATTAATATGTAGCTTTAGTTTTTGATTGGCTGTAAACTAATGTACAAAGGTTTTTTAGATACAGTGACGTAGTTTCGGGGTGGATTTGGTCATTTTCTATCACAATTTATTTTGATGATATTTAATTTGTTTTATTTAATTTTAGTAATAATGTTAATAAATAATTCAAGTAATCGCGTTATACATCAATGAAATGAAATGAAATATTTAGAAACTTATATCTCGGAAATAAAACTTTTCCGGATACATGTTAGGCCAGTCATTATAGCTTTTTTTCGGGAAAAAAATACTATTAGAAATTTCTCTGCGGAATATTGTTTCGAAACGTGTTATAAACAAAATATCAAAAAATCAACTCGAGACTAGTTGGGAAACTTTGTTAAAACAATGGTCAAAATTATGGAAAAGTGGTTTTTCGACTGGCGTAAAAATACTGTTATTCATAGAGAAAAAAAGGTTTATACAAAAAAGGTAGGTATTAAATAAATCTGTAAAATAAGACAAGTCCGATTAAATTCCGATAATTTGTTTATGCGCAAGAGCTCAAAAATGGTCGAAATTGTCCGCTTTTTTCAATTGCTAATAATTAATGCAATTTTCATCGCAGACACTTGTAATTCAGGATTTTTGAGGCTTTTTGCACCCTTAATAAGTGGTAAAAATTTCAGCCCAAAAGCTTCATTAGCTTGGCGTTGGCGGAATTTGTTATCTAAGAAGATGCTATTTTCAATTCATTTTTCCCAAGCTCACAGGCGTTGTAGGGTTTCGATCATTAGTTGTTTTTGTACCTAAATAGTTGTATTGACATATGCATTTACTGACAATTTAATTTTTCAAATTTAATTTGTTTAAAAATGACTGAAAAAATGTTAATATTTATTAAATTGTTAAGCGCGCATGCTCCGCCTCGCTCTCCCCACTCGTTCGCTAGACCAAGTAATAGAACGCATCGCCGCTATCTTCTTTTTCGCAATTAAATAGTTGAATTCACCTTAATGTTAATGTAGGACATGAAAATATAGCTCTTAATGTATACTCTCTCCAAATTTCGGCTCTTAATATTAATAATTAAGGTCACTGCGATTAAAAAAAAAAAAAAATTATCTCAGCTTCTAATCAACTTACAACAACGATTTTTTTTTTAAATTCGAAGAAAATTAAAGTATAGAGGTTACTATTTTATTTTATAATAATTACCTATCTTAACAATTTTATAAATATTAACATTTTTTCAGTAATTTTTAAACAAATTAAATTTGAAAAACTAAATTCTCAGTAAATGCATATGTTAATACAACTATTTAGGTACAAAAACAACTAATGATCGAAACTCTACAACGCCTGTGAGTTTGGGAAAAATGAATTGAAAATATGTAGCATCTTTTCCGCCAACGCCAAACCAATGAAGCTTTCGCGCTGAAATTTTTATCACTTATTAAGGGTGTAAAAAGCCTAAAAAATCCTGAATTACAAGTGTACGATGAAAATTGCACTAATTATTAGCAATTGAAAAAAACGACCATTTTCGACCATTTTTGAGCTCTTGCGCATAAACAAATTATCCTAATTTAATGGAACTTGTCTCATTTTAAAGGTTTATTTAATACCTACCTTTTTTGTATAAACCTTTTTCGCTATGAATAATAGTTTTTTTACGCGAGTTAATAAACCACTTTTCCATAACTTTGACCATTGTTTAAATAAAGTTTCCTAACTAGTCTCGAGTTGATTTTTTGATATTTTATTTATAACCCATTTCCGAACAATATTCCGTAGAAAAACTTCTAATAGTATTTTTTCCCCGAAACAGGCTGTTCCATGTCTATAATGACTGAACTATGTATTCTTAGAGCAACTACATGGGAGAAGCACCGCGTGTTAAAAAATGTAGATGTTGTAGAGAGAAAGGGCGATAGTCTGGGTACTCTCTGTCTAATGGTTTAGAAAGAGTGGGGTGATTCCTCCCTCCGCCCGAGCAGCAGCGAGCGTTAGCCAATTACGCGCCTGCGCCTGAGAGAAAGATGGTACTCAAACTATCTCTTTCTCTCTGTCACTTGTCTACACTGTTCCCCTAAGCGTGCTTCCTCCATGCTCTGAGAATGCCTCTAAGAATTCTTTTTAATCAATGCCGCAGAATCCGTTATTAGAAGTCTGCTAATCATTTTGGTTACACCCTATACATTTTTTTTTATTTAACGTAAAATATGTGCTTGTCAGAAACAGTCTATATTGTGTGTCTTATTTCCACAACTTTTCACGGAGTGTCCATTCTGACACAACAATGTGGTGCTGCGATACGAACATTTTATTTCGAAATTTCTCTAAAGCTACAATCCAAATTTCAGGTTCGTTGCATCCTTGAATACTAATTTTATAAAACATTAAACAAAGCATGACCTACGTTTTTTATTGACAGAGCTCCGTTGCTAAAGTGCTGTTGGCACATGTAGGCAGTTGCATCATTTGATCAAATATTTGCAGTCTGCTCATTGTGGCAAATTTATGGCGTTGCATTAGCAATGCAAAATACCATTTCGGACCGCAAGACAAAGCTCGCGTACAATATCCACACGCCGCACTAAAACGAAAGAAAATACTCTTATGTACAGTACGTGCGTCATTATTATGATAATTGCAAAATATAATCAAACGTTGACCGAAAGGAAACTTACACATCTACCTCAAAATGGCTATGCGGATAGTAAAGTTGTACGTTGTCGATTAAATATTTATGTTTAGTAATTGTAAAATATTCAGTTTGTGGTATATTTGTCGGAAAATACACTACTCAAAATAATTAGAGGAACACTTATTTAAATCTCAATAACTTTTTTATTTGTAATACTATATAAATCTAATAATGCATATCTTAAAGACTGACATTTTGTTTTATGAAAATAAAACAAATTACATAATCATTCTTGAGACAATAGTACCAATTCAAAAAAACTACAAGAAATAAAGTGAAACACAATCAAAATTTCAATTTAGAAATATGCTGTGCCTTGGAATAGTAAACAATGTTGACAGTTCAGCATAAATTGTAAAAAATGAGGCATCTAAGTGAAGTTGAGGTCGTTCGTGTTGTTGCTATTATAGAGTATGGCACCAGTATTCGACAGGTTGCAAGAGATTTTAACGTAAGCCCTTCTGTCATCCATCGCGTGTGGAATCGTTACTTAGAAACCAGAGGACATAAAAGACGCATTGGACAAGGTCCTACGAGGAAAACAAACCGAGTTCAGGACAGGTTTTTAGTCCTATCCTCCTTGCGTTCTCGTACATCCACAGCAAAAGACCTTCAAAGTAGGCTCAGAACGACTCATGGGTTGGAAATTTCCGATCAGACAGTTAGGAATAGACATAGAAGCAAACTTGAGACCAAGAAGACCCGTGCGAAAACCTATTTTAACTCCGTATCACATAAGGTCTCGTTTACATTTTGCAAGTGAGCATGTGGCATGGCAACTTCGATATTGGAGACCAGTACTCTTCACAGATGAGTCACGATTTCGTTTAAGTCGTTGTGATGGTCGAGTACGTGTATACCGACGTCCACATGAACGCCATTCTTCAGTTACCATACAAGAAGTCGAAAGATTTGGTGGTGGGTCAGTGATGGTTTGGGGCGGAATTAGTCTTAATGAAAGAACCGATCTTGTCATAGTTCCAGGGACTCTAACCGCCGAACGGTACATTGATCTCATTCTAGAAGATAATGTTATACCAGCCGCTTATGGTATAGGTCCAAATTTTCTGTTTATGCAAGATAACGCAAGGCCACATACTGCGATTATCACCATGAACTACCTTCAACATCACGGGATTCAATCCATGGATTGGCCTCCGTTAAGTCCTGATCTAAACTCCATCTTTGGGATTTTAGATAGGCGTGTTCGGAGGCGCCCAGACCCACCTCAGACTCTCCAACAGTTAACAAATGCCCTAATCGAAGAATGGGAGAATATACCACAAGAAGAGATTCGTAGGCTCATCCGAAGCTTACCACGGAGGTGTCAAGCAGTAATTCCTACTAATGGAAGAGATACACGATATTAGTGAACCAAATCTCACCAGGACCTTTATGTTATACAGACAGGATCACAGACTCTTCACTTTATTTCTTGTAGTTTTTTTTATTGGCGCTGTTGTCTCAAGAGTGATTATGTATATTTGTTTTATTTTCGTAAATTTATTCGAACGAAATGTTAGTCTTTAAGATATGCATTATTAGATTTATATAGTATTACAAATAAAAAAGTTATTAAGATTTAAATAAGTGTTCCTCTAATTATTTTGAGCAGTGTAGTATTGGAACAATTTATTTTTGTTATATTCAAAAAAGAAAACAATTTTTATTCAGTTCAAGGAGCTGTTTGCTTTTAAATCTTTAAAACAAATGCAACGGGTAGAAAATTTAGACTAGAGGTTCAAGATTCTCAGAAAAATATTCATGGAATTTAGCCCAGTACTGTAGCTGTATTTACTGTAGCTGAAAATATAGTAATACCTCCGAATTTTTTATAACTGCATCGATTTTTCTCAAAATTTAGAATTAGGCTCATCTTACCCCCCACTTCAAAACTTATATATGCGTTAGGTGTGCTTTTTGTTCTTAAGGGGTGAAAATCACCCCTTATTGGAAAAAAGTAAAAATACAAATTTAAGCGTTTTATGTAATCAAATCTTTTTTATTTATGCAGTATCAGTAACTTCATGTGCTATCTAACATGAAACTGAATGTATCCCAAATTTTCAACTCGGAAAAAAATGGTTAAAAACCACCCCTTTTGACGAAAAAAGTTTTTCGAGATCCCTGTAGTGAGAAGCGAATTTGTAACAGCCTGTATATGTGTGTGTCTGAGGGTGTGTGCGTGTGTGTAGTATAGTGTGTATTATAATATAGTACTGGTTTATTCGAATATACACTTACTAAATACGTATACAGGGTGGTCCCGAGGTAACGGGCCAAAATTCATGTGTAAATTCCCGAAGCAAAAATATTGCGATTTAGCCGAACTTACCTTAGTCCAAAAGTTGATAGTTAAAGAGATACAGGGTGTTAAATGTAAAATATTATTTCAATTTTTTTTAATTTATTCCTTAACAAATGCCAATATTCTCACAAAATTTTGGGAATTGGAGTTCTTTGAGTAGAGGAATTGAAATCTGTTCACATTTTGGTTAAAGTTCATAGAGGGCGCTAGCTGCAGTGGATTGAATGTGTTAAAACGACATAACTTGTTTGTACTTTAAGGCATCTCATCTTTGGTAACAAATTCTTATTTTTCAACTTATTTAGCACAAAAAAGGTATACTTTATTAAAGTAGCTATCTCGCACCGTTTTCGAGATATTTGGCTTTGAAACTTCCAATGCTATTGCATTAAATTACAATTAAGTACCTACAGGTATTATTAATTTAGCCGTAAAGTTTCTTAAGTAGGATTTGGACGAAAATCAGATAATTGACGTCTTCCACTTGTCTTATTGCTGTCATTTGTATGCTAATTTCTATTAAGTATTATTCGTATCTAATTAAAATTACATCTTAGCTTACAAATTAAATTGTATACTCGTATACATAAATGTGAGATAGAATGCCGAG
The DNA here is from genome assembly GCF_000390285.2 of Anoplophora glabripennis. Taxonomy (NCBI): domain Eukaryota; kingdom Metazoa; phylum Arthropoda; class Insecta; order Coleoptera; family Cerambycidae; genus Anoplophora; species Anoplophora glabripennis. The sequence continues at coordinate 310,693 of NW_019416418.1, forward strand.
GTTTTCGTTTTTGGAGTTACATGAAATCAGTGGTTTACGGAGAAACTATAAACACTTGAGAAGAACTTTAGTAGCAGGTTTTAAATGCTGCAAAGTCATTTCGCATTAAGGATTTATACTTTAAAATAAGACAATCATTTGATAAACGTGTTGATAAATGTATAGAAGTTAGAGGTGGACATTTTGTGCAATTATTGTCAAAAAGGCATATTTTTTACTAATGTTTACTATTTTACTGTGCATTACAATATTTAATTCTAAATAAACCCTTGTTTTTGATATTTCTAAATTATTTTAATTATTTCAACTATTAGCATTGGAAGTTTCAAAGCCAAATATCTCGGAAACGGTGCGAGACAACTACTTTCATAAAGTCTACCTTTTTTGTGTAAAAAAAGTTGGAAAATAATAATTTAATTTGATACCAAAGATGAGATACCTTAAAGTACAAAAAAGTTATGTCGTTTCCAACACTTTCAATCTACGGCAGTTGGTGCCCTCTATGAACTATAATCAAAATGTGAACAAATTTCAAATCCTCTACTCAAAGAACCCCAAACCCCAAAATTTTGTGTAGATATTTGCATTTATTAAGAAATAAATGGAAATAAACTAAAATAATATTTTACATTTAACACCCTGTATCTCTTTAACCATCAACTTTTGGACGAAGGTAAGTTCGGCTAAATCGCAATATTTTTGCTTCGGGAATCTACCTATGAATTTTGGCCCATTACCTCGGGACCACCCTGTATATACAAAAAAGATCTAAATGCTTCAAAATTCTTGTTTGACCTAAATTTTCTTAAAATTATCACCTATACACGTGTTTATTTTTTTGACAATAACTTTTTTACTTTTTAAGATTTTTAATCGCACAAAGGCTCATTTTGCAGGGAAATGTAAGGGCTACGTGAACTGTTGAGTTGATCTTTTTTAAGCCCTTCATTTTTAAGTTTGAAGGGTTTAAAAGGCTCGAGAGGAGAGAAGAGTGGTTCTCTCATTCATATGATAACTTAAAATGGCGATATCTCGATTAATATTAATTTTAGAGTAATAAAAAAGAAAGCAAAAATTAAGCTAAATTTTTTTACTCTTGTATTTTTTTCGTACACCCTTTAATTTTTAAGTTACAGCGTATAAATCGGTTTTTTTTCCAAAATTTGAAAAATTAACATTTTCAAAAATTAAGTTTTTTTTCGAAATCATGCTTTGTAAGTGAGCCAAAGACCCAGAACATATTCTTAGAATATAAATGAAGAAATCTGTAAATGGATTGCATTTAATTTTAATTCTGTCGCCAAAGGCACTGATCTGTTTATTAATTTTTTCTAAAAAAAAAATGAGACCATCATGTTATTTCGATCATATTTCCGTTAATTTTGATTCTAAAGACTTTTAAAGCAACTCATTTTAAAGGTTTTTCAAAGTACTTTAAAAAAGGTTCAAATAGTTTTTTCCTAATATTTATGGTTTTGGCGTTATTTAACGTTAACTGGTTCCAATTTAGTTTTTAGCTAACATATAATAATGTTTAAAAATCCATAACTCGGTTTATATTGCAATTAGAGAAAAACAAATTAATGCCATTAGATTTGATTTTTTATTACCTTTCTTTTTATTAATTACAACTTTTTCGTTAAATCCAATGGTTTCAGAATTATTTGCAAAAAACTGTCCGAAAACAAGCACATTTTCAGTAAAAAATCAACATTGTCAATGACGAATTACTCGGAAAATATTGGATTATCCAAAAGCTTTATATCACATTTATTACTTAAAATTAATTCCTCTATCGATTCCTGTATTTTGGGCGTAAAAATTTCCACCCCCAAGAAGAGGTGGGAACCACCCCCAGGGCAAAAGCACACTTCGGCACTATATAAGTTTTGTTCCTTGAGGCATTCCCCACATTCAATCAAAATTTCACGTCAATCGGTTCAGTTATAATGATTTCGGAGGTAAAAACCCTGAGTAACTGGACCAATTTTACACAAATAAGATAACGTAGCCTACTACGAGATCCATTTTGATAAAATATTGTACCTAACACATAAAGATATAATAAGTCAGTACTTAGCATAATATCTTGTTAACTAATAATAATCTTTCTAAATCTACTCTAATGGAAGTTGTAATACAAAAACTGATCTGGTAAGTATGATTTTAACACTCTGTATCAGAGAAACACAAACGATTACAGAAAAAAGAAATATTTAGGCTTTCATCTTATTTTGATGTGCTAAGCGTCCTCCTAAAATTGTGACATTAAGTTTAGGGGCACCTTGTATAATTTCATAAAAAATCACCCCTCAAAAAACCTATAGCAGGCCACGTAGTTGCACCATTCATTCAATTCTATAGATACATTAAAGACATCCTCTACTTAAGTGTAAAAAAAATTGACAGAAGTGTTCCGGATAAAATTTGAGCTTTATTTGGTGCTTGCAAATATTTCAGGTACTTGTGATTTTCGAGAAAATAATGTGTCTGTTACCGCAACTGCAGTTGTGTTACAACTTAAGAGTCAATAACTGTACTTGGCACAATTTTTTAAATAGCGTTTCATAGAAAACCTGACGACGTGACTGGAAAGAAGTACAATATTTAATTAACTTAGTAAAATAATAGAAAACGGAGCTATACCGAAATGTTTGTTAGATAACTTAAATAAAAAAAATGTATTTCCTTGAAATTTTGCCCTTTTCGCCTCAAAATGAATCGAATTGGAATAGATTTATAAGTTAATACTTCGTATATGAATTTTAAAGGAATTTATGTTGATTTATTTGAAGTAAATGGCTTTCTCGGATATGTTAAATTTGTGTACAATTTACATTTTTATTCAGAGGGAATTCAGAGAAAGTCATATTTTAAAATTAACAACGAATTTTGATTTTGAGTAGTCGTGTGTCAAAGAAATTATTTGGAATGAGGCATCGATCGTTTAGTTTCACATTGCAGATTAAATTTTACTCTTAACGCGCTGTGGCGGATTCTACTTTAAAAAATAATTGGTTATTTGGGCCATAAAAAATTAAATAAAGAATTGGTGAAAAACTAATTTCAGCAAGTTAAATGTTGTAATAAAATTTATAATTGCAATATTTTAAAAGTAAATATGTTAAATTACTTAAAAATTTAAAAGATAAGCGTATACCCAATTATTGAAAAATCAGGTAAACTTATTGAAAAATCAGGTACTTAAAAAGTGAAAAATCAGTTACTTAAATAAATGAAAAATCGGGTACTTAAAAATGAAAAATCAGGTACTTAAACAATTAATCTCTCAGGTAGGTACTGAAACAGTTAGTCTCTCATGTACTTAACTAAACAATTAGTACTTAACTAAACAGTTACGTAACTAAACAGTTAGTCTTAGGTACTTAACAGGTAAATAGTTAGTCTCTCAATTAAACAATTAGTCTCTCAGGTATTTTAGGTTGGTCTCTAGGGTCAGTCTCTCAGGTACTTAACAGTTACGGGTTAGTTAGTAAAATATAGAAATCCCTAAATGACGAAAACTTAATTTCAGTAAGTTAAATATTATCAATTGCACTATTTTAAAAGCAAATATGTTATATTACTTAAAAAAATTAACAGATAAACGCCTACCTAATTACTACTGATAAATCAGGTACTGAAACTTATTGAAAATTCAGATACTTAAAAAATGAAAAATCAGATACTTAAATAAATGAAACATGAGGTACTTAAAACATTAAAAATCAGATACTTAAACAGTTAGTCTCTCAGATACTTAACTAAACAGTTAGTACTTAAATAAACAGATACGTAACTAAACAGTTAGCCTTAGGTACTTAACAGTTCGTCTCAGGTACTTAACTGTTAAACAGTTAGTCTCGCAGGTACTTACGTAGTTAGTCTCTCAGATACCCTCTCATATTGATTATGAAAACAATATAAAAATAAATACTTTTCTTATATCTTGATCGGGAATCAGTAAATAAGAACCAAATTAAATTAAGAAGAAATAATTGACTCCGTCTTAACTCAATAATATTTACCTATCAGTTTCGTATACAGAGTGTTTTCAAAAGTTTGTTCAATTATTGATAACAGATAAGATAAGATAACAATTTTCAAATACAAATTATATTCATTGTTTTGACTTGAATTAGTTTTAGCGTTCGTTAATACGAAGATATTTGTTTCTTCCTTATTGAAGAATAAAAAATATCAGTTTGCAACTTGATTTTTAAACTAATATGTGGAAGCTTTTATTTAGAAGACAATCTGTGTACATAGTGAGAATACCTTTGAAAAGTCTATAAATTTGTCAAGAAATTATCATAATTATCTATATTTGTGACATCTTTTTACATGCTAAGCAATTCATTGGTCAAGTTTAAAATTTAAGTCAACCAATCTTTAGAATTAAATAAAATCATCACTAACCATGCATGGTAGGCTTAGGCGTAACATTTGCCAAACTAAGACAAATGCTATCTTCTGAACTTATTTATTTGTGACATCGTTTTAGTTTTTCTCTGTTTATGGGATAGTTTACTACATGTGTAAATGTTTTTTAAAGAAACCCTAGCGCCAAAAGGACCAGTCGCTATAACCAAGAATGATACATAGAAAAAACACACAAGTAAAATCTTTAAAGAAGTGATTACATAAAAAGCGGAAAGATTAACTATATACAGGGTGTTCGGAAATGATGAGCAAAAAATTCAGGGGATAATTCTAGATCGAAAATAAATGCTACCTCATTCTATAAATTTTTTTCCAAAACTGATTATTAACGGAGTTACAGGGTGCTAATTGTGAGGTAATTAAGCAAAAGGAAGGAATATTCCATAGAGTTCGTCGGAATTTGTTAAGAATAATTAATTTGTGCATTGAAGAGGAAGGACGTCAGTTTGAACCTTTGATTTGAATGTTTAATTTGTATTGTTCTAGTAACTTATGTATTTTAACCTTATGATTTTGTTAGTAAACCATTCTTTATTTGTTGAGGACGTTATTTTTTTATTATTTATCATTAACCACCATCAGCGTAACAACAAATTTTTACAAAAATTACTATCTGTCAAACTAATTCTCCACAAACTTGTTTCCAAAGCAACTAAGCGCTTGTTTCCAAAGCATGCGATGTTTAATGTAGAAAATAAATTAAAATTATTTCGTATTCATCATATGCAAGCAATGTTATTTTAGCGTTTTTCTCGAAAACGGTTAGATTTACCAAAACAAATAAAGTATACATTTTTTATGTCAAAAGATTAGGAGAACAAAAATATTCAGTCAAATTTCGCATAAAGTGTAGCACAAAAATGTTGGAACCATTCAAATCAAAATAAAGGCTCGTATGTGCCGCCCTCTACAAAATGCGAAAAAACAGTGGGCAAATTTATAATCCTCATCCCATATACGAAATTTCGTCAAAATATTATGAGTGTGGCAAAAGGTATTGCAAAAAACTGCAAATAAAATTTAACTTTAACACCCTGTAACTCCGTTAATAATCAGTTTTGGAAAAAATGTTATAGAAAGAGGTAGCATTTATTTTCTATCTAGAATTATCCCCTGAATTTTTTGCTCATCATTTCCGGACACCCTGTATAATTCAGATGCGTGATATAATATATATTTTTTCGTTTTGATTTCTTTTTTTTTCAGTACTAGTTTAATAAAAATATGCAATTCTAAAGTGATTCTTTTGGCGCAAGTTTTTATTTAATGAATTTTTTACAATAAACAAATTATAAAGCAACTCCATAATAAATGCGTGTGTAAATTTTTTTCGGTATTTCATATAAAAATAAAACACTTTTTTTGTTATTTTTTGTAAATTGTAACATGGAGCAATAGCACATGTTAAATAAATATTTATTTATTGATTTATGTAATTCTAGAATGTAGACAAAATTTATATAATTGAATAAATATTAAGTCGTTAAAAATTTATAAAGTTGGCCAGTAAATTAGAACCGATTGTCCACTTTCTTGGTGGACAATCGCGTGTCCCCTCCACTTGAGGACAAAAGATTGTCCTCAATCTTTTAGGTGAAAAATTTCAATGTAAAAATCGCTGTCTAAGTACCTACCTCTTGATTATGACAATTGTATTACTTTGTATTTATGACAAACCTACCGTATTACGGCCATATAATCCCAGGCGCCTATTTTCTTAAGGAAGCCATAAATGTTTCAATAATGAAATGTTACTGCGCCAGGATGTCTGCGGAGTTTTTTTTCAGGGCATTAAGAGCCAGTGCGATGAACAATTACGTGAAATCATCCATCGGAACAAATTGGTAAAGTGGGCGTATATATCTATTTATTATTTACTATTATGCGTACCAGTTTGGTGCAGATGAAAATTTAAACCGTATCATAATTCTAATCTCAATATAAATGTGGTCTTATGATTAGTTTGATGGTTATATTGCCGCATAAAAATTTTTATCGGACCGAATATCAATATGGTAGTTATATGTTAAATGTTTACAATTTGTAAACCATTCTTAAAGTCCAACAGATGAAAGGATTATATTATTATCCTTACTTGAAGCGTTATTTGCAATTCTAAAAGGAATGATAATCTTTCAAGTAACGGGTATGTCTAGAAAAAGTATATCGTATTTTTGGTACTCTACATATGTCACTAAAGGCAAAATTGCAGGGCGAAATATGGAAAAATTGTATTTTTCTATGAAATATGAACTTGAAAAGTATATGTCTATGTAGTTCATGGTATGGGATTCAGTGAATTAATTGTTTAGAAATTTACATTGGACAAACAATACAAAATATAAATATACATAATTAATTCTCACAAATTGTCATTTAACCCCATTAGCATTAGCTTTCCATCATATTAAACGCAATACGCAATCAGAATTTTAATTTCGGAGACGAATTAATTAGTCATGTTAGAGAAACGTTATAATATATACACTCACAGATTTAAGTTCAATCTTAATTAATTATTAATAAATTCCTTAAATTGTAATGAAACAACAACGCCGAATACACAATTTTTTTCTTGTTGCTTGCGTTTTCTGTTTATTTTTCATCTTCACAGATTGATAATGATAACTTTATGTTTACATATTTTAATATTTTATTTCAAAGATAAGTTGTTTGCAATGGCCATACCAATATGGTTTCAACCTGACGAAGTGCACTCTTCAGTTTATTTGACAATAATTTTGTGTCGCTATAGGTAAGGTTGTGTTTTTCTGCTACATATTTATTATTAATATGTTTTAAATATATTTTTATTGTGTAGGCCTTACTAATGTTGTTCATAATTTTAGTATGTAGTTTTTTAGTATTGTTCTTCAATTTTTTTTAAAAGTTAAACGAATTATTCTTATTATTAGTACCTCTGATGAAATCCATGGTTTTTGTCATATACTTTCAATCAAATAATAGAAAAAAAATGCGGCATTATATACAGAAGTTGTGGTTATTAGTATTACTAATATAATTGCATTTTGTGTGAAAATTAAAAATATCCCTTAATTTAACTTACTATTTTTTTTAATTTACTGTCATTTGCGTATGTTCAGGATTATTCTCATAATATTCTACTTCCTTGTCTTTGTTGCTTTCGTTTTTAGAAATATAATGTGTGGGCCAAAGTTGTAGCAAATTATCTTGAGATCTCAAAACTGTACCTAGAAAAGCAATTGAATTTTGCATCTCAGAGATACAAGCCAGTCATATACAGGGTGGGCCATTAGTGTGAGAAAGTAAAATAACTTGATTCTCATAATACAGAAAAAGAGTTTATATTAAAGTTATGTAGAATCAAGTAACATAAACTACAAAATTTATTTAGTACATACAGGGTGATGAGTAAAAACGGGACACGCCAAGTATTACATTTTTTAAATGGAACACCCTATATATTTTTAAACTTAAGGATTTCTGAGAAAATTCTGTATATGGCAATATAAACAGTTTAACATTTTAGTGCGGGGTTGTCAAGTTATGTAGAAAATTCTTCGAATTTTGGAAAGAAAGTGTCCTTGAAGAAATGTATTAACTTTCAACTACTAACACTTGGGGCAAAAATATTTGACAGAGTTATAGGCAAATAATAATAATAATAATAATCTTTATTTTCTATAAGATTTACCTACTAGAAATATGAGAAATTGTCAAACTTAAATGTAAATACAGACGGTACATAAAACAAGTAATTAAATACAACTGTTAGTAAAAATAAATAAATAGATAGGTATACATGAGAAATAGTTTTAAAAACTGACAATACATGTAAAACAAATTTAAAATGGTCCCTAACGCCAGTCCAAGATATCGCTAGTGACGTATTCTTCTACATTGTAAAAAGAATGATACTTTAATAATGTCTTTACTTCGAATTTAAAAGGTATAATATTTGAAACATCTCGGATATCGTGAGGCAGATGATTATATAATTTGAGTGACATTTTTGCAGACGATTTGGAGATTTGGGTAGTTCTGCAGTATGGATTCAGATCACCTCTTTTCGGGAATTTTTCTAAATTTGTTTTTATATAAATTACGCAATTTGAGATATACAAAGAATAAACAGTTAAAATTAAAATTTTGTTTAAAATAAGATCTACGGGAACTATTACGTTTTAAATTGAACATATTTCTGATTATTCTTTTTTGCATTATAAAAACTTTATATAGACTACTACTGCACCCCCAACAGATAACTCCATAATTTAGTACAGATTCAATGCAACCGTAATAGTACAGTTTCAAAATTTCTAAACTGAGGCTTTTTTATACTCCAAATAACATAATTTTTTGTAGCCAATTCTTTCAGAATTCCATTTATATGAAAATCCCATGAAGTGGTGGTAGTGTGGTGGTGATTATCAAGGTGCACTCCCACAAACTTAACAACATCATTTTGCAATAAACTTCGCGTTGAAGACTTATTTAATAAGCTATAGTCATCCCGTGCACCTATAGATGAATATTTTATAAAACTTGTTTTTGTCAAATTCAGCACTAGGCCATTTTGACAACACCACTGTTCCATTTGAGCAACGCATTCCTCCGATAATTTACGTAAATCACGCTCTCCGTTTGAGCTAATTAAACAAGATGTGTCGTCTGCAAATAAAGAACTAGAACAAGTGACCCCAAGTCTTAGGGGATGGTCATTTATAAATAATATAAATAGAGTTGGGGCTAATACACTCCCTTGTGGTACCCCGGTGTCCACAGAAAACTTTTTTGATAAATAAACATCACCCCCATCTTTAATCCTTACAATTTGGCTTCTATCGCGTAGATACGATGATATCCACAATAGCGGTGGGCCACGAATACCATATTTCTCAAGTTTATTCAGTAAGTAAGTATGGTTAATGACATCAAAGGCTCTCGATAGATCGTAAAATGTGCCGACGGTTTTTTGGTTTTCATTGATTGACTCAATAATATTGCTACAAAATGACATTAGTGCATCCTGGGTCGAGCGACCTTTAACAAACCCATATTGATTTTCAGATATCAAATGTTAGGCAAAGACTCCTATTGATATTGATATTTTATACAGGGCATTTTTATAATACGATCACTTTAAAAAAGTTCAAACTTGATTTTCTAAAATTTTTCAGATGGAACACCCTGTATTTTATTGTTTTAATTTATTCACATCCACTTCAACTTTTATTGAAATTACAACATTTCTGGAAACATATAACAACATTTTTGGAAAAACCTAATTTTTATTTAAAATATACAGGTTGTTCCATTTAAAAAATTTAATATTTGTGTGTCCCATCGCCCTGTGTGTCTCAAATTAAATTTATCCTTTAGGTTTATTGATTCTGTACAACTTTTATATAAACTTTTTTTGTTTATCATGAATAACAAGGGAGTTATTTTACTTTCTCACACAATGGCCCACCCTGTATAATTATAGTTATAGTTTTCATAGAAAACGTTCAAAATAGAAAAACTCCCCCCCGTATATCTGAAGCAAATTAAAATATCGAGATAGCTTTTTGCTATTTAATTTTTCTGAAAAAGGTCCTGAAATTCAATTTATTTTTTTCTGTACTTTGTGAAATGCAGTCGTGTACTGTTTGTTCTTTATGTAATACCCTGTGGAAAGTCTCCCTCTTTATTTCTCGAACGTACTAGGGACTACCCAGTTGTATTTTAAATACCGTCGAAAATAATAATGCGATAATCGGTATCGATGTCACAGTTGTTCTCTTGTGAGCACCGTGGAAGATGTTGCTATGCGAACCTACGCTTGAACAAGGTGATCCGCCGCAGGTCGCCGTCTGCCCAGGTACGGAGAGAGCAGTTACTGTTGCCGCTCGTCGGCTTCCATCTCTTCCCTGCCATCCAGCCCTCTCCTTTTGACCTATTTTCACCCACTCCGTGACCTTTGACCTTTAGACGCGTACATCGGAGAAAACTCGACTCGTCGATTTTCCTCGGCATACGTGGGTGTAGTAACTGGGCGGCAATGATCCGTTTTCCGGTTCCCATATGGAGGCGACCGGCCGCCGTTGTTTATTTTCCATTTTGGGCTCTCCCGAGGGCTCCCCCCGAAGTGCCAACTGCGATCCGCTGTTGGGCGGCAGCCGTTCGCCCATAAGTCGCCCTTTATCCAGGTATGTCTCTGTGTGGTTGTATGGAGATGGGCCAATTAACGTGTTTTGTTGTGGCCCCGTGATCGATACAGTGAGTTCGGTACAGTCCCGGTACCGGAAATCGAAGCGGCTCCCCCCTCACTACGAAAAAAAGAAAACAACTGTTAAATCCATATAAACGCGTCTTTTGTGCTCGTGGTTTTATCATCGCCGTTAATTAATTTTCCATCTCCCAAATGGCGCCATTAAAAGTAAGTTATAGCGGTTCCGTTAATTGGTGTTTCGGACTGTTACTTTGTCTCTCCGTGCATATGTATAAAAAATCTGATAGATTATCTAGGCTTAATATTCCATAATCGATGCACGTTATTTTTGTGGTGTCTGTGAGTATTTTCACATAACAAGACTTGACGTGGATGTATGAATCTGTTGAGGTTACGTGTACCGGATTTTAATTAGTAATCAATATAGCATAGTATCTACACAGGGTGTAACTAATGTTGACAGACTCTTATGTCAAACTGATTTTTTTTATATAAATATGCTTCCGAGAACACTTTGTCTTCAGGACACCGGATGTCAAACAAAACAAAAACGTGTTTTTTTTTAAACTACATAGAAATACCTGCTAAAAGTTTCTCCCTGTCAGCATGGGCTAAAATTTTATTAATTATCAGTATTCTTCCAATATGGAGAGAGATATTACTTGTCGATTATATCCGCAAAAAACTAATTGATTAACAATAAGTAATTCATTTTTTATTTTAGGAAGCATATTATTGGGTCATATGGCATATTGAGTCAGGGTGTCTCAAACTCGATAGTATGGGCCTACTGTGAGAATACAAAACATTTAAATAAAATTTGGGACACTTTGTGTTAAATGGGATGAGGTAAGCTCCATTTTCAATCGAAAGTATTATCTTTGGGATTTGACAGAAACGACTAATGATGTCATCAATTATATTTTTTTGCAGAACCATACCCAATTTTTTTTCCTGTTAAAAAGCTCTATTTTCTCTAATAAACTTTTATTAGAGAAATTTTTCTGTATTATTTCCCGTTTAAAAGTTATAAGCAATATCGTCCGTCCAAAGAACGTGCCGAAAAAGGTTGTGATCAACAATTTCTACATTTACTACAATTTGAGCTATAAAATTAAGTCTGTTTTCAATGTGGCGCTCAGGCAAATACTCCAAATTGTGAATTTTGTAGTCATGATATCCATTGGTCTTTAAAATTCGTTGAACGGCTGATTTCTCCAAATCCAATTCTCGGCTAGCCTGCCGTAGAGAATTTTATGGATTTTGTTTGAAATACTGTAACAGTCTAGCTGTATTAACATTGTTTCTTACCCTTTGGTCAATTGTTTGATTTTTCCTAATAGAAAATGCATCTTCATTTCGTCGCAAGGTCGCCTCCATTCTTGTAAAGATTCTATGATCAGGAATGAGACGCTCTGGATACCTTTCTCGATATAACTCTACAGCTCTTCTTGAATCTGTTTGTGACTCACCGTAAATTAGCAACATATCAACTTTTTCTGAATGAGAAAACATTTTGTAAGCACAAAAGTTATACGTTTGACGTTCGTATTGAGTAATGACAAGTAATTTGTGACATTTATGCACTTTAAATAACGAACAGTCAATTATTTTCCAACAACTACTTGATCCTCCCAGCGCTAATGTGATTTTTAGATGGTATTTCTTTTGAGACTCTTTAGGACGATATTGCTTATAATTTTTAAACGAGAAGTAATACAGAAAAATTTCTCTAATAAAAGTTTATCAGAAAAAAAGAGCTTTTTAACAGGAAAAAAGTTTGGGTATGTTTCTGGAAAAAATATAATTGATGACGTCATCAGTCGTTTCTGTCAAATCCCAAAGATAATACTTTCTACTGAAAATGGAGCTTACCTTATCCCATTTAACACCACGCGTCCCAAATTTTATTTAAATTATTTGTGTCCTCACAGTAGGCCCATACTATCGAGTACAGCTGTACCCTGTACAGCAAAATATATGATTTAGTCAGTTAATTATTTCTATTGATTTTAAAATATATCCTTGTTTAAGACAGGGTTGCTGATATGTATGAAAATTTGAACACCTTGTATCTCACAAAATTGTGGCTTAAAATTTGCCATTAAAGTTTGCATTTACTTACACCCTATTTTGCGCAAGATAATTAAATGTTATTAACAACAGTAGCAGTACAAGTCAAAGAAACTAATTAATAGCGTTGTCCCGCTAGACACAAATTTATTTAAATCATGAATCCGGGCTGTATAACTTAGCAATATTCAAAATATTTTCATCCGAAACATGAAATAAATCGATATATTCAAATTCATTCATTAATTTATTTCGATTTAATTAACCGAATGCTAGATCCTACTAGAATTTATTAGTTTTTTTTAATGCATTTACATACGAAAATTCCGGAATCCTATTAATGAAATAGTGAAACATGTGGGTTATACCTATTTTACATTTAGATTTATTAGTTTGTGCCGGGCTGTTGTTCTGTCCAATGAAATAACATGAAATCTAGGACTGAGCATTACGGAAAAATATATATTTTTTTATATTAACTACATGGTTTCCGCTGTTTAATATAACTTCTCTGTGAAGAACGTTATGTTTGTAATGATCGCCAACGTTGCTATAAACTGCAAATTATTCTGATGTCATTTTAAATTCAAATGCACCTTTCTCTCATCACATTTAGTAACTAGCGAACCATTTTATTGCTTTTATTGCAAATCACGTTCATTTTAATAATGTAACTAAAAATAAATATGTCCATACATTTTGTAGGTCTTATGGCAGCCGTACACGTAGCGATAAATCGCGGCGATCTAACTGTACAATTAAAAGTTTTTAGGATTTATTACAACTACACGGCTCTAACATTTGTGCGAAAACTTAATGGATGCTATTTTATATTGGTTGGCTGGACTAAATCGAACTGTTATAATACTCTGAGAAACATTTATACAGTAACAGTTTTTGATAACAAAAAACTGAATGTATTCGTGGAAATAAAATGAATAGGTACTTCAAATGAATGATATGTTTAATGATAAACCAAAAGGAAGTTTTATACTTAAGATATTAAGCTAATGATTGTGAAGTAGTCACAAATTAAAATAAATATATTGTTTTTATCTTTTTAATGGGCTGTTACTGTTTTTATACTAATTAGCTTGGAATGTTAAATAAATAGGTATAACTGGGTGGATTGTTAATTATTGTTATTAAAAAGTAAATATTCATTTTAATACCTAACTGATGACAAAAAAAAATTATAATTATATATGTAAATTATATTGTAGTAATAATAGGTAGTCTGTTTTATGACAATGTATGGTAATGAAACAATAAAATCTTAGAATGCAAGATATTTCTAAATGATAATAATAAATAAAAAATACACAACACAAACATTTTTTAAAAGACCGATGAAAAGAAATCACAGTACCTACCAACATTGGTATATATGTTACAATCTAACAGTAAATAGTAAAACGAAAAATGGAAATTATTTAATACAATAATAGTACCCTATTTCTTAATAATACCACATAATATGTAAATCAGCAAATTCACTCGTTAACGTCACTGATCTCTTTCAGCAGCATTCGTGTCCTTAGAAGTAACGATCAGGTTCATAGCGGAAATGCTTATTAAAATACATAACTATGTGACAAATATGTTAAAACTGATAATAATAATAATTACTGCCTGCAACTGTATATAATATTTGTAATACCTATACACCTTTTTTATGTACTCTTCAGCATGCTATTTACTAAAATAAAAAATTATAATTAGGAATATACAGGGTGTCCGGAAATTATGCGTTAAGACTTCAGGAGGTGATTCCTCATAAAAATTAGGGTCACAAGGTCCTATAACAATTTTTCGAAAACTCAATATTAACGGAGATACAGGGTGTCAAAAAAATTTTTTTTTAGATTTTCTTAGATAACTGTTTTATTTGTGATTTGATTTTTTCCAAATCTTTCCTATGTATTACTAGTGCCCTTGGAGATTTATGTTCCAAATATGATGCAAATACTCCAGTGCCAAACGGCCTAACCTGACCTTAATCCTCGATCTATGGCCACAACTTTTTTGTTTTCACCGCTTTATAAATCTGAACTTACTTTAAAAATATAAGCATGGAAATGTTTGAAGTCGTTTTTCTCAGAAACGGTTCATTTTATTGTATCGCAACAAGAGATACTTTTTTAAATAATTTTTGATACTCTTTAACATAGTGCTATTCAAATTTATAAAGCGGTGAAAACAAAAAAGTTGTGGGCCATAGATCGAAGATAATGGTCAGGTTAGGCCGTTTGGCACTGGAGTATTTGCATCATATTTGGAACATAAATCTGCAAGGGCACTAGTAATACATAGGAAAGACTTGGAAAAAATCAAATCACAAATAAAAAAGTTATCTAAGAAAAACTAAAAAAAAAATAGTTTTTTTGATACCCTGTATCTCCGTTAATATTGAGTTTTCGACAATTTGTTATAGGACATTGTGACCCTATTTTTTTGTGAGGAATCGCCTTCCGAAGTCTTGACGCATAATTTTCGGACACCCTGTATATACTTTTTGCCATTTTCACATAAAGATACATAAAACTAGTTTATTATGATTCGATGTGAACGATTAAAAGCAAAACAATAATCTACATAACTTGCTAGAAAATATTTGGGCAAACTAATGGGTGTTCCAGAATTCACACAAATAGTTTTTTGATATAAAACACATATAATTAAAAATTGTAAATTTTTTATTTATTCATAAAGTATACAGTACAGGATTGTATATGGAACAGCATACCGGGTAAATCGCCTCCACAGCTTTGCTGACGCATACACACTCTTTTATCGAAATTATGACCGTTTTGCATAAATGCTGAATTTCGTTGATACAGCGCTCAATTTCCTTCTTCAAGGCGTGGGTGGGTGAGCTTGTTGGCATAAACCTTCGACTTCAAAAAACCGCAAAGAAAAAAGTCCAACGACGTTAAATCGCGTGATCTGGGCGGCCAATTCTGAACACCAAAACGGGAAATTACACCACCAGGAAATGACTCATGCAGTAATTGAATTGTTACTCGGTCTTCATGGCATGTGTTTTGTTGAAACCACATGTAGCTTACATCCATATTTTACAATTTAGGCATAAAAAAGTGGATTATTATGTCGCAATAGCCATCACCATTAACTGTCAATGCCTGACCGGCTGCATTTTCGAATAATGGTCCGATGGTGCTTCCAGCCCAAAATCCGCACCAATCAGTAACACGTTGTGGATGCTTTTGTTCCTCAACGATCATTCGATGATTTTCTGAACCCCAAATGCGACTGTCAGCTGTCATGCTGTCTTTTTTTTTTGTTGGCAATACTTTACCGCATAAATCGCGTAAAATTCAAAACTTCCGTGAATTTTGTGAGTTAGAAAACTTATATTTTTAAAGTATACCTACTGCAAACATCATTAAACTGTTTATATTTGTCAACCATTGTATACTGGGTGTTTCTTAATAACGTGCTAATATTGAAGGAGGTTATTCTTGGGTCCATTTTAAGAAAAACACTTCATATGAATATATGTCCTAAAATTATTAACTTTTGAACTACAGGGTGCTAAAGTTTTATGAAAAAACATTTTTTTATGATAACTTTGGTATTACCTATCTTAGATATTTTTTCAAATTTGGTACACGCCTTCTATTCATCGAGATGCATTTTCTGATGTACAAACAATTTTATTATTTTTGCCAGTGGCGTCTGTACAAGTTTTGTATTGAATATTTTTGAAGAAAATTATGTTACGCCACTGCCTTTACTTAAAGTAAAAATCATATCTGAAATCCTTATTCCTTTCTGAGCAAATGTGGTGTCTTGAATTTTTTTCGTTTGACGTACGGTTTTTGCATAAAAAAATAAAATTCATTCATTTACATCTTATTGGACCACTTACGAGAAAAAAAAAGATTTATGTAACTTTGAATAATAATTTATTTAAGATAATAACTTTTAAACGTTGAAATTATGAAATTACTGTAATCTACATACATTTTGGAAAATGCTTTTTTCTTAAAACTTTAGCACCCTGTAGTTCAAAGGTTAAGGCATTTAGGACATATGTTCATATGAAGTTTTTTTCTTAAAATGGACCCAAGAATAACCTCCTTAAATATTAGCATGTTATTAAGAAACACCCTGTATATGTACCTACGCTTTTTTTTTTTTAATTTCATAGATTACCATAGATTTACGTTCTTAGATAACCAAAAAAAAGTTAAATACTGTAAGAACTGTTTTCACACTTAAAAGATATATATCGACATTTCACCAATTTCACTCGTTCTGAATTTTGTCGAATTCGATTTCCAAACTTTACAATTGTTAAATACGTCACTGTTTATTTACACACAGCTGGCGAGTAGTGGAAGGTTTCTACAGACTTAAAACGATGCGCATCCAGCTATGATTGTCTTATCGTTTCGTCATATAAATTAACTGCTTTATATTGGTAATACCTTGTAATGAGACATTAACATTGAAGTCTTAAAATACAGGGTGCTCCTAGTTACGTGTTACACACTTTAACAGGTACAGTTCGGTCAAAAGAGCAAAAGTCTCTTATTAAATATGTCCAAAAATGCTTATTATATTATTTTATTAAATGTGAATGGATCAACGGATAGATATGATTTTTGGTATAGACAGATCTTTAAATTTGAAAATGATTGCGATAAAAGTGTAATGATGAAAGGTTTGCATAAAGGTATAGGAAATATTTTCACTTTTTTATATCAATGATATTGTATTTATTATTTTCTGCTTCTTTAATTTCCACTTTGAATACCCATTATAAAAAAATATGTCGACATCTTTCGACGCGCATAATAATAAGGTACCTAATAAAACAATTCAAAAACTGAAAAAATGTTATTGTAAACATTGTCTAAAGGCAGTGATCAGATAAATATTCCAGATCATTCGAAGCATTCTAGTTTACCAGTAAACGTAATATATGGTTAAAGATTTTATTTCTAGCTGTACGTTCTAAAAGAGATTGATTGCTTTCACCCACTGAAAAAATTCTAAGGTAATTGGACTAGTAGATGAAAGGCACCATTAGAATTGATAAATTGGAAGATGGATATCTTTGTAATAATACTTGTGACGAATACGTTAAAAATCAGTATGATACGATTTAATTTTTAAAGGTGGTGCCTGCCCGTTATTGAGAAATGTAACTCCTTATACAGGCAAGGAGCAGTGATTTAGACATGTATCTCAAGAAAATTAAAGCAGAAAACGTTTCTACGACGTTGTGAAAGTGCGACGCCTCTATTTGTTCAAATTTTCACAAGCATTCCAGTCCACATCCTTCCACTCAAAAGGTTAACGGTTTAATTGTTTTACTTTCAGGTTATTTTTATTGAAATAAAAAATATATACTGGGTGTTTCTGAAATAAGTGAATTCCTTGAAAAGGATGATAGAGGTCACGACAATAAGCAACTAATGGTCCATTTTAAGTTGAAAAAATTTTTTTCACATGAATGTCTAAACAAATTTAAAGCCGTCCTTGGTGCGGCAGCCTGCTTTACCTTTGATATTGAAGCTGCCGCGCGCCGCAGAGCGAAAGCGCTGATAGCGGTTTTGACGGTTTCAATTTTGTGTTCGAAAATGCTGAATTTTATTCAAATCTCGTTTAAAAATAACACAAAAATTAAACGAATAAACGAATTACTTATCAACTCATTGTGTGCTAATAAAGATGCTTCTAAACGACGGTCAAAATTGTATCACCAAAAACACCACACCACACATTCACTGAAAGCTGTTGCTGCAACCGAGATCTCTGTACAACGTGAGTATTTGTGTCACATTAATAGTGATTGTTGTGAAAATTTAATATGCCGTCTGTAGTAAAACTACATTCATCCGTATAAAAATCATCTTGCTTGTAAAATCCGGATCTTAAGCTATTTGATGTCAAAACCAATCATTGTTATTTAATGCCTGAACCTTTTGTACCTTTCACTGCAATCAATACTAAGCTTTATCTTTTTTTACTCAAAGTCTGTACTTAGTAGATATCAAAATTTCGCGTCAAAATGTTTACAAAAATTGACTATGTGAATTAGATAGCCATGAACGTAGATATAAAAAAGTTATGAGGTTATCAAAGGGTTTTAGACGTTCTGGTAATATATTACATTCAAATAATTTAAGAAGTCTAGTTCAAGCCATTTCCAAGTTTTAAGAACAAATATTGTTTCAGAGAATATTGACAGAGATCAGCAGCAGTTGACTTGTGTACGTGTAAGTTGCTCTTTACTTACACTACTGGAAAAAAATTAGGAAACCAAAATATTTCATAAATTTTTAGAGATTTTTTAAAGGCTGTACTCGCAATGAAAAATGGTCGTATCGAGATAAAAAAAGGTTTTTTCCAAATCCGACATTTTCGTTAAATTATAAATTAACCTGTCTGTCTTTGTCACCTAACTGCAAAATACTTTTATGTTGTAGAAAACCATAGTCTTTTTCGTTCTAGAATATAAAACAAATGTGTACATAATTTGTTATTTTTTCGAATTTTATTTATGATTTTATTAATTAAGCAATATACATTTTAAGTAATATAACATTTCGGACGAATTTTTATAATAATAGTTGAATCTTTGTCTTCTATATCATCGATCGTTATTAAGCTCATCTCTTCTTAAAGCTCTACAAACACCAATTATTAAAAGACCTGAAAATTTGTCCAAAATTAATTAAATTAATTTAAATTTTCTAGCAGAAATCTATTATCATGTGCTTCTTGTAAAAAGCTTATTCCTATTTCCTCTTTCATTAGAGTTCTGGAGTTTTTCGGACGGTATTCAACTGATTTGCTTTTCAACTATGATATTAGTTTTGGAAATTTTCTGATATTTACATTTTTTTGATCCTCAGTGTACTTTTTAACATAAAATATACTTACTATAACGCCGAAGGTTTAATTTTATTAATTTTATGTTCGCTTCGAATAGTTTCTTCGAACTGCACCACGCTTTGAATTCATTGTAGGCAATCTCGTACTGTCTCGACGATTTTTTGGGGATTAGTTGTGAAACAGCACTTTGTGCCGCTTCCAATACTTCCTCTGGTAAAAGCTCGTCTTCACTTTCCTAGTTCATATTAAATTAATCACTGAGGCCCGGTACTTTGAGTCTCGGTTAAGACTTAATTAACTAATCAGGCGATTAGACTGTGAATATACAATTATAAATTAAATCAGTATGTGTACAGTCTAATCATGTGATTACTTAATAAAGGCTTAACCGAAACTCAAAGTACCGGGCCTTAGAATATGAATTACAATATATTATTCTGACACTACTTTTTCAAACAAATTTTTATTGTTTATCAAGTTACTATCGTTATGATAGTCACCGCGGCTAAACCGTCTTGATTCAAACACGGTTCAAACGATTTCAAATATAAATTAAATTGTTGAATTGTTGTCGAATGGTTTTCGAAGAAACAATTTTTTTCATCCTTTACATTAATTTGAAAAAGAGCAAAATCATAGCTGAAAGAAAATGTTTGTCAAAAGATCTTGAACTAGAGACTTCAAGCTTCAAAGCGGTTTTTTTAATCTCAACACAACCATTTTTCACCCTATCAAAAATTACTAAAATTTTTATAAAATATTCTTGTTCCTTTAATTTTTTTTCAGTACTTAGTGTATTTTGGTTCAACGAGTCTGATATCTTACTTGTCCCAAACATTTTATGGACCCAAACATTTTATGGACACCTTGTATATATAAGATATCTTAAACGTTAAAACGAAATAATTGCATTTAAGTCGACGAACCACTCCAACCTATTTAGGCGAGCGGTTCACCCCTTAAAGGATGCTTCTAAATGAATGTAACCGACTAAATTTTTAAAACAAAAACCTACAGGATGAAACTTTTTTTATTTTATAGTGTATTTTTCTGATAATTTACATATTTTTTTTATATTTTTCGGCGTGGTCAGTCAGTAAACAAAAAAGTTGTAAAAAAAATACTTGCCGAATGGCTTTGAAAACAATTTTGTAAAATGGCCCAAAATAAACACTCCTTGTTCTTTGACAAAAATTCGAAAAATGGTTCGTTTCCGAGATATTTGCAATTTAATGTGAAAAAATTGACGAAATCGACAAACTTTCGGAATTTTTTTCTCAACTACTGAACAGAGTTTAATTCTAAAATAAGCATGCAGATCTTCTACTTTAAGATATATTTTTTTGGTCTAGGTCCATTATTTTATTCAAGGTCTACAGCGAGTAAAAAAACAGTCTACAAATAGTGAAATTGTAATTCGAGATCGATTGACACATGGATGGAAAATCGAAAATGGTTGTTTGGATTTTAATTATTTCGAAAGAGAAACTGCTTCAAAAATATTTTTGTTCATGTAGTGGAAAATGTTCTACGAAAAATTGTAACAGTCTGTGCATGCTCAGATGAATGTCAGAATGTTCCATCCGAAATTGATGATGAAGCGCTTATTTCAACTCAAGAACTTGTCGAAAATAACGAAAAACATTATTTAAAAATTAAATAAAAAATAAATTAATATACTTTTATAGCTCTTAATATTTTTGTAAAATAAAAATAAAATAATTATCCTATACAATAAATTATCCAATAACTTTTTTATTTTTCGAGACCGCTAGGTCAATTATTATTATTAGGTTAATTTTACGATTTAAAAAGCTTATTTAGTTTCGTTTTGATATAACTTTCAAGTCAATTTTAGCCATTTATAAAACCATAAATCGAATATTTAAATTTTACTAATTACTTGCAAAAACCTTACTCCGGCTACAAAACCAAATCTGTAGAACATTTGTACTGTTAACATATATCGATTAAAAAAAATCATAATAATGTTTATTGTAAATATAATCTAATCCAATATATTGTAAAAAGAAAATTTAAATTTGAAGTGTTTTCTTTAAAAGACTTTTTTTACTCGCTTTAGACCTTCAATAAAATGATTGACCATACCAAAAAAATATATCTTAAAGTAGAAAATCTGCCGATTATTATGCTTTTTTTAGAACTAAAATCTGATCAGTAGTTTTTGAGAAAAACATTCCGAAAGTTTGTCGATTTCGTCACTTTTTTCACATTAAATTTTACAATTAAAAACTATTTTCGAAATTATCAGAAAAATACACTATAAAATAAAAAAGTTTCATGCTGTAAGTTTTTGTTTTAAAAATTTAGTCGGTTCATGCCTTTCTTTTAGGGATGAACCGCTCGCCTAAGTTCTGTTACCTGTTATTACTTCACAAATTTTATCAGGGAATACTATAGTACGATCGTATTCGATGCAAAGTAATAAATCATTGCCTGTCAAGGGAATCAGTGCAACACATTTTATAGGGGGTTTTGGAAATTGAATAATTTCTTTATGCATTATGGATTAACAGTTATATATTTATGAAGGACAAAGTGAAAAACAAAGGCATCTCCTTCGCACATTGGGCGGCAGGACAACAATACATTTATTACTCCCTCATATGACTTGTGTCTTGTGTTTTTTGCGGCGGCGCGCGTGCCGGCCTGGCGTGGTCAGTTTCGTTTCGGTTGTATTGGTGCTGCGTGTTTCTCGCTCGCGATATTTGTGAGGTTATAACTGTTATAAGTGCAATTATATTTCTTTCGGGCTATATGTGTGTTTCGCGCTATTATTTGAGAATTTGTGAGTGAAATCATATTTCTTGTGCTACGTAACAAAAGTGTTTTTAGTGTTTTATTTGTGTGCTGTGTGTGTGTTTCGGGCTGTTGTTTGTGAGTCGTGAATGCTATTATATTTTCTGTGCTAGTGAAGTGAAGTTTTTTGTATTATTATTGCTCTGTTGTCGTTAATGGAGAAATGGAGGCGGTGTCTGGATGTTCGCGAGCCGGATGTACTGTTGTGGGTACAAAAAAATCTATATTAAGTTACAGAGAAAAAACGATAATATTAAATGTCTATAACCCTTTAGAAAAGGATCATCCCATGAAACTGAAGACTGGTTTGGTGGAAATGTGTTCTAGATATACTGGAGTAAGCGAATTATCTGTTTTCAAAATTTTAAGAGAGAAGAAAAATGAAGGAGACGTTAAAAAAGGGGGTGGAAAGAAGAAATTAATATTAAATGAAGATGAGAAAAATGCAGTTCGGCGTACAGTACACAAATCATAGAATTTATATTTTGTTTATAATTTGTTAACATTTCTTGTTTGATAGAAAAATAACTTATTTTGTTGAGATTGGTAGAGAATTGTTAGTGTTTTCATTTGATAGAATCATATCATAGGATTTATATTTTGTTTTCATTGTGTAAATATTTATAGTATATCTGTTATACAAGGTTTTTGCTTTGAAACTTCGTTCTCCTTATAAAAAAGGAATCGTAATGGGGTGCGATGAAGAGATCAGTTCCGTCTGGAACCCTGTTCCTACAAAAATCCCTTTATTCTCATAAACTATTTGTTTTAAATGTAATTTATTATAAATCCAATTCGTTATTTAAATTCCACATATGTACTACATTTCACATCTGTACGCGCCACTGTTTATTGTTCCCTGCTCTACGATCAAGCTCGCCAGGTTAGTATTTGACGTATAACCGACCACTTCGTACACTCGATGCACCTGGCCGACTACAGCTAGTACCAGAACACAGTGCGTATGCGGCGGTATTTCAGATTTTACATTCAATTTCATTATGACACGATTTTCCTTTGATAAAAGACCGACAATTTTTTGCTCTACTTTGCATCGAATACGATCGTACTATAGTCGTTCGATGACGACATACCCCTCAATCGGTTGGTCACTATATACATTTTTATTTATTCGTGATTAAAAAGTTAGTTTACGATGGCAGGTTAGCAATAAACAAGTACTCAGTGTATCCATCCATTCGTAAAATATGCTGCTGGTCGATCGTGACTGTTATTCGACGAAAAAGAAGTTCTTGCCATCAATGCCATCATAAATTATGTGAAAATTGTGTGGAAAAAATATAACGTATATTCTTAAGTGTGTACAGGGTGTTTCTAATAGAATATACAAGGTGTTTTCTAAGCCTAAGTCTCCTCAGTTGGGTTAATATCAAATTTCGGGTGATAGAACAAATTATTTTAACTAAACCGTTTCATTTGAAGGTGAGTCATATTTCATTTCGTTTTCCAAATAGTGTGTTGAAATTTAAAAGGAATATCTCATTTTTTAAATATATCTGAAGTTGTTTGATGTAGAGTGTAGGCTGTGATAAACTTGATATATCTAATTTGAAGTAAAAAATTCGCCAAGTTGACTTATAAAAGTGTGAACCAGTGGCGAGATTCAAGAGGTCAGTGTCACTAGGAGCCTCAGAATTGCAACACCACTGATAGACAAGGGCGGATCTGTCGAAATATTCCACTTCTTGGATGCAAGAGGGGGCAAGCTAATTTTTGCTGGAATATCTTCAGTACAACCCACATAATAAAAGTGTAGATCCCTAGATCTGGGCGAGGTCCGGAACATTTTCAAAATTTCAAAATTTTTTTAAAAAATACCCATGTTATCCCAGTTTTTTACTTATATCTTGGAACTTATGCATTTTGGAAGAGGAAAAAAGTATTAGAATTGAATTTTGCACGTTATACTGTAAGTTTGAATTTTGCACGGTATACTGTAAGTAAGTTAAAAATGTTTAAATTTATTACCGATTACCCATTTTTAAGCATTACGTCAAGAGCGTCGCAGGACACCGCCAGCGTAGGCAATTAAAATATTTTGAAAAAATTATTCAAAAAACTTGATTATTTTTCATCAATTTTTGTTATTTTGCACTTTGGTAATAAATTTAAACATTTTTAACTTACAGTATATTATGCAAAATTCAATTCTAAAACTTTTTCATCTTCAATATTTTTTAAAACTCAGTTAAAATAGGTATTTTGTAAAAATGTTTAAACCTTTTTGCAATTTTGAAATTGTTCCAGACCTCTTCCAGATTTACGGATCTACACTTTTATTATGTGAGTTTTACTGAAGGTAAACCAGAAAAAATTTGCTTGCCCTCTCTCACATCCACTTCAAAACAGATCCGCACTGGTTAGTATTTTTATTGCCAACATTTCTAAAAAAATCTCTTTTATTATGTTTGAAAAAATTAATCATTTTATAACTACGATTTTTTTACCACACAGTTAAAGAGTTAGCCCTAAATAATTACCTACAATTCCAATGACCTACATTCATTTTACAAAAACAGTTTTTGTTGAAAATATGACTTTAAATAAACAAATTCAAAAAATTATTAATTTCTTAACTCCTAATAAGATATACAAATTTATGTGCCAATTATTTTGACATATTTCATTGTCTCTATTTCTAATTGTATTTGTATAAAAAAACATATACTATTTTTGCGGAATTAATAACACAGCCCCACAAAATTAAAAAAGTATCGGATCTGGTATTCAGACCCATGTATTTCCATGTATTTTTTTCCGCTGAATCCGAATCTGTCTTCAGATTTGGCCCAACGGGTCTGAGTTTTCGGGAAAATTAAAAAAACAGGTCAAAATTTACAAAAAACGTAATTTACGATCGACGAAAGTTATAAAAAATCTAATTATTCTACCAGCTCACTAGACGTGTGATTTTTCACTCTTTTAATTCCAATTTATTATCACAGAGTCAGACAAACTGGTCCAATTTCATTCAAAAACAGAAAATAGATTAAAAACGCCATTTTCATGGCATAATTCGTGTTGCAGAGTTCTGGATCCATCTTTTTATCCACCCACCCATTTATGAATTTATACATCTTTCTATCCAGTCGTTCATGTATGTATATGCATATTTATTCATCCACCTGTACCACCTATAAAACCCACCCATCTATCCATCTACTTTTTGTACTGAGAGATGAGATAACAGCCTAGAAGATTAAGAGTGCAATAAAACTTGTAGAATACTCTACTTTCTTAACAAAAGAACACAATATCTACAAATCATTCTTATTTTTGTTGCTATAACGTGTTCTCTTTTATTCAAAGGATCTATGCAAAAGTTTAGTCCCTCTATTTTTCGTTTATCTTTTTAACAACCAACAAAAATCGGCCCAAAAATGCAAAAATGCTTTCATCTCATCTTCCTTGATATCGCTGTTCGATAACCCTCATATCCTGATGAAATCGTTCGCTTTGTTCTTCTCCAAGATCCAAGATTTTCAGGAAACCAATCTAGATGTGAATGAAAGAAGTGCAACTTGTAGTTCATCAAACATCCCAGATCTTGAAAGTCTTTTATCATTTTTGATACCATTTCTTCGTATTTAGGACTCTTCTTGTTTCCTAAAAAACTTGTCGCTACAGCTTTGAAACTAGTCCAAGCACTCTTCTCAACGATATTCATTGTAGTGATGCATGTTGCATCCTTGAACAATGTCCGAATCTGAGGTCCATCGAATACACCTTCTTTCAATTTCGCCTCAGAAGTATTCGGAAATTTTCAGGGCGAAAATTTGTTTAGGAAACAACAAGAGTCCTAAATACGAAGAAATTGTATCGAAAATGATAAAAGACTTCCAAGATCTGGGATGTTTGATGAACTACAAGTTGCACTTCCTTCATTCACATACGGATTGGTCTCCTCAAAATCTTGGAGATTATAGCGAAGAACAAGGCGAACGATTTCATCAGGATATGAAGGTTATATATAGAACAGCGATATTAAGGAAGATGGGATGAAAACATGATGGCCGATTTTTGTTAGTTGTTAAAAAGAGAAACGAAAAATAGTGGGACTAAACGAAAGCGTAACTAGTTGGATAGATCCTCTGAAGAAAAAAGAACACGTTATAGCAACAAAAATAAGAATGATTTGTAGATATTGTGTTCTTTTGTTTAGAAAGTAGAGTATTCTACAAGTTTTATTGCATTCTCAATCTTCTAGGCTGTTATCTCATCTCTCAGTCCCTCAGTACAAAAAGTAGATGAATAGATGGGTGGATGGGTGGGTTTTATAGGTGGTACAGGTGGATGATAGAAAGATGTATGAATTCATAAATGGGTGGGTGGATAAAAAGATGGATCCAGAACTCTGCAACACGAATTATTCTATGAAAATGGCGTTTTTAATCTATTTTCTGTTTTTGAATGAAATTGGACCAGCTTGTCTGACTCTATGATGATAAATGGGAATCAAAAGAGAGAAAAATTATGCGTCTAGTGAGCTGGTAGAATAATTTGATTTTTTATATCTTTCGTCGATCGTAAATTACGTTTTTTGTGAATTTTGACCTGTTTTTTGAATTTTCCCGAAAACTCTGACCCGTTGGGCCAAATCTGAAGATTCGGATTCAGCGGAAAAAAATACATGGGAATACAAGGGTCTGAATACCAGATCCGATACTCTCTTTTATTTTGTGGGGCTGTGTAATTGAAGCATTATTTTGTATTTACTTAACTGAGGAGTAACGTCATATTATAATAATAAAAAATGAGAACACAAAATGGCTGGGTTTTCGAATATTATGAAAGATGATCGAATTTGCAGAATACTCAGTGACCTAAAAATTCTATGTGAGATCGACTACCTGTATCTGCTCCACTGGTTCACATATTTGAAAGTCTATGTAAGGAATTTTTATTTCTGATGAGGTAAATCAGTGGTTCAAATTTTGTCAGTCTACGACAAACATCATCAGTGATATTTCAGAGAATATAATTTTTTTCTAATTTTAACGCCGTCTGTTTGAAGACGAAATGAACAGCAACCCATATTGTATGAAAAACGAATGAATTAGGTAATTTTATAGCTGTTAGAATGTATTACAACATGATTTCTAGATTTGATGTTTTTGATATAATTATGTCAAGCCAGTATGTGGTTTTAATTAATGATTAGATTAAATTGGTTCTTGCAAAAAATGACCTGGATACCTAAAGTGCCTTTTAATTTTTGTTGTATTAAAATGCCTTGTTTTAGCTCTTAATTTCAGAGAAAAAAAGCAATGACCTGTATTTGTGAAGTAAACATGTCAGTTTATACTTTGTCAAGATGAGAAAAGGATCATTATTTGCACTTGCATTCCTGTAAATATCGAATATATACATTTATATTTTCTTTGCAGATATTTTTATAAAATACAACCTATTGCACACGAAAAATTAAAAATTGCTTTTCTGTATTTTTGTGGACAGTACCTAGGTACATATTTTGCTAGGGAATATCTATCATTAAAGACAGCGCCTCCTCGGATAAGTGAAACGTTTTTTTATGAGACAAAAAATATTGGAGTTGAAAAATACCCTTCTTGGATTCAGCCCTGCTTGTTTGTGAAACAAAGTCTGCGGAGATTCAAATCCGTAAAATCTAATAAGCCTTGGAAATTTAGGAAAATATTTTTCTTTTTTCCTGTATGCTATTTTTGTATGAGACATTGACAAAATGTTATTGAACGAGGAACCGAATAAATGTGCAAATTTTCACATTGGCAAATTTCAACGCATCAGTAGTTAGGGAAATATATGTGTATAGGGGGATATAAACTTTTAAAGTGTAACAAATGTTCGATCACAACCTCTGGGCGCAGGCGTGGTCAGAGCGGAGTAATTTTGATGTTATTGTGTAGGTTGGACCTTTGTGCTTTAAATAGAAGTGGTGCAGTCGCAGTCCACGATTACAGGGTGGTAGTAGGAAGGAAAATGGTGAATTTCTACGTTTTGGCTGTTTATCAATCATATACAAGGCTTTTAAAGGCAAAAAAGGAAAAATTTGTATTAGTGTTGGGACGTCTGTAGCGTTTTCTACTGTTTTCAGAGTTGTTTTGTGATCCTAGGGTATATGGTGAAATATATGCGGGGTACTATCTTTTATCATTTTATCGTATTCGACCTATAATGCTATATTTAATTTTCGCAAAATTTACATAACCTCTTTTCTACACTATTTATCGTAAAATGATTTAAATATTATTGAAATATATGCCAAAAAGTTTGCTTTGTGCCGAATGCTGTAATTTTTTTGCTTAATATCGAATATTTTCACTAGTAAAGTGATCTTTCAGTGCGAGATACCACAAAATGTTACTAAGAAAAATTTCTTAATGTATGAAAAACCAAGTGTATGTGCATTTTTTTTTCTCAAAACAGGCTTAAAACATTAAAATGTTACCACATACTGAATTTTTCTTTTTGGAAAACTTTGCTTAGTAACATTTTATCTATTTTATACAGAATAGGCTCTTTGGCGATAAAATTTGAAGTAAAAAAAAATCAAAGTAGGCCTAAGACATTGAAATTTCGCGCAAACACTTTAATAAGATTTTATGGTATAGTTTTTCCGATATCAATTTTAATATTAATGTACCAGGTTCGGTCGCTGACGCAACAACTCGGCATTGAAATATTTGAAAAACTTGTTCCCATATTTATTTAGCGATACCCATATACAGGATATACAGTCTGGTCGAACTCAACGTGGAGGCGATAGAAATGTATACGCTCAGTTGAAGAATGCGAGCGCGGACAAAGGAAAACGATTACAGTTGCATTGGGCTACTGGGCAATAAATCACAGCAGACGATAAGTAGTTGATAAATTGCCCAGCAGTGATTCAGGTAATTTTAATTTATTATAGGCACCTTCTATCAATCATTCATATTACAATTGCGAAAGGGAGAAATAAGAGGGATATTTTGTTTACTAATATTATCACAACATGGCATTTTGGAGACCTTTTGAAACGGAACAAAACGAAATGTACCACCAATATAATAAAATTGTTTGAGGACATAAATAATTAAAATATGTTGTTGGCCAAATATTAGAAATTTTTTAATAATACCTAATTATTATTATTATTATTCATACATAAAAAATATATATATAAATAAATGTACAGCTAATAGATATAAAATTTACAAAAATAAATAAATAAATAAAATAACGCTCCAAAATGATACAAACAAAATGTAATTTACAAAAAATACAAGACGACACAAAGTCACGTTAAACGACCCACCCAGCTACATATACTCTTTAATGCATCAATATGTACATCACAGTTAGAAGCCCACACATTAATGATATAGGAGATTTTGTTAAAATGTTTTTACGATTGGCAGCACAGTAAAACAGAGCTTGCTGTCTAGAATATTGTTATTTAAGATGTTGTACAGAAAACGAATCAACATAATATTACGTCTGGTTTCCAGTGAATTAAAATTAAATCTATTAAGCAGTTGATTCTACGGAAAACCTCTGGGAGGATAAGACACATCTTGCAAATAAGATAAAAATGTAAAAACTGTCTGAACTGATTCCAACCGCTGACAGTGAACTTGATAAATTGGATACCATATCATCGAGCCATATTCCAGTTTAGATCTCACAAGAGCACAAAATAGTGTTTTGAAACTGCTTGTACTGGAAAAATCCCGGCAATTACGATCAATAAAACCATACGATTTAAAGGCACCAGAAACAATATTATTGATGTGATCAGTAAAAGTAAGTTTACTGTCAAAGTATATACCCAAATCCTTGAATACTTCTATTCTACCAACAACACTATCACCAATGGAGTAGTTATAAATGGGAAAGCTAGTCTTGCGAGTGTAAGTCATTACATGGCATTTAGATATATTAAGTTTCAGACGATTTATTTCACACCATGAAGTCATTTGATTGATACATTCTTGAAGGCGAATATAATCTGAAGGAGATTTGATTTCAGAATAAAGTTTAAAATCATCCGCAAATAACAAATGTTCACAAGTGATAACATCAGGAAAATCGTTAATAAAAAATAAAAATAATATGGGACCCAAATTTGATGTTGGAGAAAATGATTCTGAGGTGAAATTTTGATACGTGACCATAAAATATCCATCACTTAAGTAAACAGTTTAATCAAGGCCTCGGAAAATCCAAAACTTCCCAGTTTGACGAGGAGTATATTGTGATCCATCTGATCAAAAGCTTTTTCTACACATATACAAATTATTATAATTTTTTACCTTTAGCAGAAAATTTTTTTAGGGGCGCCTATGAAACTCATTAAATTTTATTACCAGACTTTTTTTTGCATGTTCAACTGACTTCGGAAAGACTATATCTCATAGAGAAGGGGCACTTTACTAGTGCATTTTTCTAAATTTGGGCTGGATTTTACGAGCTTGAAACCACGATAAACACTGAGAAGCAGAGCTGAATCTCAGAAGACCAACCACCATTTTTGTCTTTTATAAGTGCCGTTTCGCCTACCCGAAACATGGCACAGTAGCTTTTTAATTACTAGTTTTTGGGAATGATTAAAAACAAAGTACTAGTTGCAATAAATATGTACCTCCGCATGGCATAAAAAAATATAAATACCAATAATTACAAATTAGTCACGTTTTCTCGCTTATACGGTTCCGAAAGAACGATTCTAATTATTAATTGTAATTGTCTGTGCTCGCAGAATTACCTGTAAACATCATTCACATTGAGTTGAAAGGATTGTAATGTAAACAGAAACAAGACCACACATTCTACTTTTTTTATATTGGATAAATTTTAAGGTCATAGGCAACCAATTATACACGCTTTCGCATTTCATGGCAAACTAAAAATATGCAGTTTTTGTTCAAACGAAATGGTACACCTGAGTCTAAAATAAACCCAGTACAGTTATTCCAAAAAAAAAAGAACGTACTGCTTACTTAAAAAAGGGAACCATTATTTTGAAGAATTATAATTACTTGATGTCGATATACCTATCACTTCGATTTATATTAAATGCCTGTAGTTCGCCATTGAATTTTATTTTGTATATTTATAAATATATCAAGATTAAGTGATTTTTTACACTAATTTCTTTTTAAACTTGAACCTAGTGTTATGCAAACGTGTGGTGAGAATTGCGTATCCATACAGAGTGTCTCACTGAAGACAACATCATTATATCTTTAGTTTATGTCTTATTAAATTCGGTTCCTCTTTCAAGTCAAAACGGAAGGCATTGAGATTAATTTGTGGTTGAGTGTAAGAAAACCAAATACCTATTCGTTAAAATTTATTTCCGAGACGAAAATATATTTTTATTTGTAATGCAAGTTAAACTGTTACAACATACTTTTCAAAACATACTTGTAATAGTTATAGTCAGCAGTAACAATATTGGCCCGATTGAAATAATGTTTCACAAAAATTTTACTTTTTAAATTCAACCAAATTTTGAACATACGTGTTGATTGATTTTGTACAATTTTTGTTAAACCTAATTAAATTAACAGTTTTTGACCTAATACATTTTTAAATAAGTTGGTCATGAAATTGTAATAATTGGCAACATTTTTTATGCTACCTTTTCAGACGCTATATTAAATTTATTTATCACATTCAAGGTCACTAACTTATAGAATAAAAATCATTATGATAACAGCAAACCACAAACCATAATAAAAATAATTAATAAATAATTTACGTCATACTATGCCACCTGCAACCATTAACATAAGTATTTTTTAAATATTTATAATTAATGTTAAATAGAAGTATCATATCATAATTATACAATGTAAAATTGACACTTCTATAATAATAAGTGGCGCTAATAGTGAAAGAAATTGGTCAAAAATTTGAAATTAGGACTTACTCTACTGTCTCCAATTTATTGATGTCAGTAAATTTACCACAACATATCAATTTTCCTGATTGAGTCAAAAATTGGTAAATGTAAAACAGATTATGATAAAATTTTCCCAAAAAATGATACCTATTTTTTTCTCTCTAGATATCTAAAACTGCGTTTGAGGACGATGTACGAATACTCATAAATTGAACTCACTTGAGCTTCCTTCTTTAAAAAAAAATATAATAATTAAATCAGACAAAAATAAAAAATATTGGATGTTACTGTCTTGAACGACAAGAAGGGATGGCAAATTCATAATGTAAGAAAATTCAGTATCGGCCAATTCGAAAGGTAGGCGGTTTTTGATTCGAAAAAATATTTATGATGAAGCAATGGGACATTTTTTGTACGCATATATTTCGTTCTACTTTTAAATTTACACCAGGTGAAAGGAAGAGATCATTCAAAATACAAAAATACAGTAATAATTAAAATAAACAAATGTCTACAACAAATATTACAAATAACAGTTAAATTTTCTAAACAATTTTTTTAATTCTTGGAAAGATATTTTATTATAAAGGATGTTCCATCATTCTGGACAAAGTACATATCTTCTTCATTAATATTAAGGTGGCCATATCCCTGGCCGAGAAATGATGAAATTTCTGGCATTTTTAGGTACTGAAATCTTGAAAAGTAAAACGTGTAGAACAAAAGTAAGTACAAAAATAAAATCCTTGATGTTCTGTTCATTCATTGTTACTATATCAATTAACTCAAATAAAATAATAACTAAAAAAAAGCGTTTGTAAAACATGCGTTTTCTGTTATCCTAACCCCACATTTTAAGAATTATTTTCACGTACTTATAAATAAAAGTAAACAATTTTATATGTAGAACTAAGCAAGTAAATGTTATAAGAATATTTACATGTGGAGTTATGTCTAAAAAAGTTAGTAATTTCGTAGATTTCAGTACCTAAAACCTTGATGGTTTGATCGTTTTTTCCACCTGTTTATTCGTTTTACTGCGTCGTCTTTGAAAATACTCAGGTGGCATGACATAACATTCCTATTATTTGATAAGCTTTAGATTATTCAGTTATTAAATGTTTGAAATTATTTGTCTTTGCGGAAAACACTATTTAAAGAATATGGGGCCCTTAACTGCCTTTAACAATTTCTTCCTTAACTAGGTAGGTCGTTGTTATACTTTCAAAGTCCCCCATTTATATACATTTTCCCATTATTTAACGCCGATAAAGTGGACAAATATAGAAACTTTCTGGTATTATCTACAAAATTTCTAGACAACCGAATCCAATCTAGGTACATTCATTCTGTTGAGAGTTTCTGTAATTT
This sequence comes from Anoplophora glabripennis, assembly GCF_000390285.2. Taxonomy (NCBI): domain Eukaryota; kingdom Metazoa; phylum Arthropoda; class Insecta; order Coleoptera; family Cerambycidae; genus Anoplophora; species Anoplophora glabripennis. The sequence continues at coordinate 344,358 of NW_019416418.1, forward strand.
CTTTGATTTAGGCCTGGTACTTTGGGTCTCGGTAAGCCTTGGCTAAGTAATCACATGATTAGACTGTACACTGATTTATTTTACAAATGTATATTCATAGTCTAATCGCCTGATTAGTTAGTCAAGTCTTAACCGAGACTCAAAGTACCGGGCCTTAATGGGTTATATGACGATTATACAGGGTTAGAACTATTTAAAGGGAGACTACGGGGATATCGGAAACCGTTAGTCATACAGGGTGGCTCAAATTACAAAAAAGTTGCACAATTATGGGGCCAGTGTTTTAGTGAAAACAGATCCAAAATATCTCCGATAGTTTCTGAGATATCTCGAAAAAAGTGAAAATATAGATTTTCTATTTTTCTTTATAACTCATTTGTTTTTTAAGATAGCGTCACGAAATTTTATATCTAGGCATTATCCAACATGGCGATTTTAATGGTGAGTTCAGATTTTTTCTATTTTTCATTGCTCATGCTTCATGGATAAAGACAAAAAATACGAATTCAACGATGTATCACACTTTACAAAAATATCCCAGCAATTTGAATTTCTTTTTAATTTTTCTGAAATACTTAGTAGGCTGATGTCCGAATTGTCATTTCCTTTAATGTAAAACATGAAATGTAAAATATTATTACTCTTACGATGTTATTCTGTATCAAATAATAAATAAAATATGAAGTAAATAAAACAAACCTTTTATTATACAAAGCAAATTAAACTCAAAACAAAAACAAATTAAAAAAACTCAGTGTAAAATATGTTCAAAATGATTTCCTTCATTATTAATACAAAGCCTCACTCTTTCAGAAATGCACTGGGTAGCCGCTCGAATTTGTTGGGGAGTTATGGACGTAATTTCTTGAGTAATTCTGTTGCGAAGCTCATCTACAGTGTTTATGGTGGTTCGATAAACATAATCCTTTAGGACACCCCAAAAGAAATAATCCATAGGATTCATGTCCAGAGTTCTGGCCGGCCAATTAATGGGTCCGTCTCTCTCAATCCACTGTTCACCGAATCTGTTATTTAAAAATTGTTTCACTTGCAAGGTACTATGTGCTGGAGCACCATCATGCTGATACCAGCATTCCACATAACGCATAACTGGCAATGTTTGGAGAAATTCCTCTACATAATTTTGTAGAAGGTCCAAGTACTTAGGCCCATTTAATGTACCATCTATGAAATAGGGCCCAATTATCCGGTCATTCAGTAAACCACACCAAACATTAACTTTAAATCTAATTTGATGTCTAGACTCACGTTTTAACTGCGGATTAGTATTTGCCCAATGATGGTGATTTTTTCTGTTAAATAAACCATTGTTGGTAAACGTTAATTCATCAGACCACAACACTTTTGTTGGGAATTGAGGATCTTCTATTAATTTTGCAGAAAACCAGTTACAAAAGTTCATTCTCCTTTGATGATCGTCCGGTCGTAATCCTTGTACTATTGTAAATTTGTAATCATTAAACTTATGGTTTCTTAAAATTTTAGAAACTCCTCTTTGTGACAAACCACATTCCTTAGCGATTGCAGTTGTGGAAGTTCCTGGGTTAATATAAACTTGAGCAAGCACATTCACTTCATTAGGTGTAGCGTTTATGTGGTACTTGCCTCTCTTTTTTTCGAAACTACCATTTTCCGTCATACGTCTGTCCAATTTCTGGAAAAAAGTACAATTTGGCTGCATTCGTTCTGGATATTGTTGCAAATATTGTTCAGATGCGTTCTGGCGTTCCTATTTACACGTATGTATATATCGCACATGTATTTTTCTTCAGACAATAAAAACCTCATTTTTAATTTAATAAATAAGTTACTTATTATTATGCAGGACACAGGTGGCACACAAAACTCAAATGACAGTTTCATCTAACTGTCATAACAAAGTAACAAATTATTTGACAATTCGGACATCAGCCTACTATTTCAGAAAAATTAAAAAGAAATTCAAATTGCTGCAGGCAGACAAGATATTTTTGTAGTGTGATACATCGTTGAATTCGTATTTTTTTTCTTTATCCATCCATGAGGAGAACCAATATGGCGTCCATAAAAAAAAGTTGACTATCGCGACTCTGAAACAATGGAAGATAGAAAAAATCTGAACTCACCATTGAAATCGCCATATTGGATAATGCCTAGATACAAAATTTCGTGACGATATCTTAAAAAACAAATGAGTTATAACGAAAAATAGAAAATCGATATTTTCACTTTTTTCGAGATATCTCAGAAACTATCGAAGATATCTTGGATCTGTTTTCATCAAAACACTCGTCCCATAATCGTGCAACTTTTTTGTAATTTGAGCCACCCTGTATGACTAACGGTTTCCGATATCCCCGTAGTCTCCCATTAAATAGTTCTAACCCTGTATTTTATTCAACCCAGATTCTGATAGCTGCCAGTTACATAAATTTAAGCCAAATCTGCCAAAAACACTACCTCCTGACATGGAACATAGGTATAGTACTTATTGTTAGTACATAAATTATTTTGCGAAAATAAGTATATACAGGGTGTTCCTAAATAAGTGTCGCAACGGAAAACTGTAAATTCCTCTTGAAAAAAGAAACATTCTTTTCCTCTTCCATTTTTCTCTCCGGGTTTTCGTTTTCGAGATACACGGTGTCAACATTTTCACTTTTTTAAAATTTTTTGCCAATATCTTAGGAACCGTTTGAACTACAGGACTGAGTTTTTGTACATGCATTACCACTATTAATAGCTACTTTTTCGCACTTTTCTCGAATTTATTGAACGTGCCAGTGGTGGAGATTTTAAGGTATCGTCAGGGTTCCCCCCCCCCCTAACTTTTACGCCACTGGACAAATTGACATGTGACAAATTCTGAAACTCCAATGAATTTTACACAATAAGAGTTCTCTTGGTTCATTGCTCTAAAGTCAACTATTTAAAAAAAAATGACTTTTTATGAAGAAAAACAAACATTTTGCTAACGTTTCGAAAATCTTTTGTGATTCAAAAGATAGCTAGCAATAATTAAGAAATTTAACGAAATTTAACAACATTTGCTGCAAGTAGCTATTAATAGTGATAATGTATGTACAAAAGCTCAGTCCTGTAGTTCAAACGGTTCCTAAGATTTTGACACCGTGCATCTCGAAAACGAAAGCTCGGAGAAAAAATGGAAGAGGAAAATTATGTTTCTCTATTCAAGAGGAATTTACACTTTTCCGTTGCGACACTTATTTAGGAACACCCTGTATGTCCAAAAATCAGGGGCGTGCCCATAGGCCTCAATTAGTAGTGAACGAGGATTATAATAAATACAAAAATTAAAAATGTAGGTGTGTTAGGATTGTAAATTTCTTTTAATATTTTATTATGTAAGATTGGTAACAGCCCTCTGGCATGAGAAAGATAAACTAGGAGGTATTATTTTCCATTAGTGTGTAATTGTGTATTACGATACGGGTGCGCAACCGAAAAGGTTGTATGCGTTTAAGTTTATGGGAATAAACAGTTTAAACAATATAGTAGGTATACGTTTGTTTATTAAAAATATAAAACAAGACAAGCTATTAATAGGTGCACGTTTTTTTAAAATATAATTAATTATTGCCTACACGCACACCTCTGGTGAGGTGACTGAATTTTAATTTAGTATACACTAAAACATGCTTTCTAGGCAGTCTAATTGTTTGGAAAAAGAAAACATACCTACCATTATTGAGATACCTACCTATTAAAGAAAAATAATGAAAAATAATAAAATTCAACGCCCTGTATGCTGAAAAGGAGACATTTTTGGACATATGTTAATATGAACTTTTTTCATAAAACAATGGGAATAATTACCCCCCAAAAATTTTAGATTCCTTTGTAGAAAACACCTTGTATTTGAAGTTGAACGAGATTTTATTAGAGTTTTCGTAAAGTGTGTAACATTTTTAGAAATGGATTTTCGACAAATTGGAACGCATCAGTTCGAACGTCTGAAACTACTCGTCACAAATTCTACAAAATATTTTAGAATATCAGTAATTTTTAAATTTTAATAGGGGATTCTAAAAAAGTCGTATACGACACGGCCCATTAAAAATTCGAGAAAATGTTTTGTCGCTGGGCGTTACCGCAGAGGAGCCTGGCAGGCATGCAGGAAGAGTCAAGAAAAGCAACAAATATTACGTTTGTTATTATGCAATTGCATATTTTCCGCGTCGCAAGTATGAGGCGATTGAGGACGTTTTATCGACCGGCGACCGTGTGTAGAGTTTCACCCCGGCCCCACTGTCAAGTTCACTGCCAAGGCTGGGCATGTGATGGCGCTTGCGCGGCTGCAATGCGGCCCGACCGTGCCTCGCAGGGGCCTCCTAGATATTGCGTAACGTCGCCAGTCCCACAACATCTGCAAGCGTCTTCACCAGGAAGTCGACTCTCCTCCTCGGGCACGGTGACACCTTCCAAGTGCCTCGGGATGTGCCGACAGCGGGCCGGGCCGCCCTGCCACTGCGGCGAGACCTGGGGTAGCGCAAGAGCCACGGCGAGGGCGTCCAGAGGCTGGCGATTGGACCGCTCCGGCTCACTAATGGCGAGCGAAGAGCGCACAAGGTGACCCCCCAATTGCTTTTTTTTTTAACTCTTTCCAAGGTTGAACGGTAATCCGCGTACGTATTGTATCGCATGGCAACAGAACTCGCGCAACCTGCCGCCTCAATTTATGTCCGTAAATATTTTTGTTGTGTGATGCAGCAGGGACATTTATTTTGTGTATATTCCGTGTTGTTGCCGCGTCAAAGGCGGCTGTTTTTTTGTTTTCAACATGGCGGATTGTGTGTGTAATCTGTTTTTGCGTAGTAGTTTTTCGAGGAGGCCGAATCACGAAATAAAACATGGCTGTTGTTTTACCGGTGAGCAGATCGATATGTCATAGATGTCTCGTGAACAGGTAACTTTTTTTATTATTACGTAAATTACTCTAAGGCGTTTGTTCCTCTTCGGGATCGCACCAATTCGGTCGCAAATTTACATAAATTGTTTACAAAACAAGCCGCCTCGTCGGTACGTGACTAATGCCAACCACCAATTATTTAATTTTTGACGCAATGGTTTGGAACAAATTTAACAATAACACTTTTATTGCTGATACGTTGTTGGGTTCCTATGATGACGTGTAGTTATCTAAATATCTGTGCAATAATTATTTTATCGATTTTGAAGAATTCTAATACTCAGACAGCATACGATTGTTTAACTACAATTAAAATTGAAAGTTAATTCCCGATAAGATAAAAAAAATACTCGTATTGATTAATGCTCTCGTGTTTTTTATTGCGATGCACGTCGTAAACAATATTTTTACAAATATCTCACTTTCTATGCATTTTGGAATTATAGGAATTTTTGCCACGAATCAGTAACATACTTATGGACAGGTCAAATTATTTTATCGAATTGCAGTAATAAAATGACGCCATATTGTTTCCAAATTCTCAACAATATTCAGTAAATTAGAATATCCCTAACTGCCACAAGTGTTGTAAAAATATTAAATAATTCATACAATGTAACAACAACCAGTACGAAATACATTTGTTATATCGATCGCGATTTCGATTAATTATTGTTGAGACTAAAATACGTGTCATGTAACGTAGTAATTCATAAATGATTAATCGCATTTTACTGTCAAACGGACAAATTAGCAAATTTGCGATGTTCTTACTCACCTAACTGTTATTGATAATGCGAATGAGCCTATTAAAGTTATCTAATATTCCGTTTTCGATTCGCATTGTACACCACACCAAAAACCTCGCCAAAATCACATGACAAATGTCCAGTCAAGCAAGCAGGGACGAAGTTATCTGTTTTCATGTAATTATTTTTGTATATAATTACTTCATACAACAAGAGAGTCTACCTTTTATATAAAATATATTGGTCTTTAACTTTATTTCTTCTAGTTCGTCACCGATCGATTAATTGTATTCTGAAATTGAAATGTGAACATTTTCAAAAGAAAATGTTAAAAATTACTCAACACACAGAAATTTTCACACAGTATTGTCTATTGTATGCTTAATTATATTTATAGATGATCTTTTTCAAGAAAAATGTTAGTAGTGCATTTATTTTGAATTAAAATTGGCTTTTAGCCTATATATAATTTCTTTTTTATTTATTTAACTTTTCTGCCCCACTGAAAACAAAAACAAATTTTAAGCAAATAACCTCTTGGACTACAAGAGTCAGTTAAGGGACTGATTTTTTTAAATTTAGTTATGCCTAAGCAGATACATCTCACATTGAGAAGATTAGCTACGTTGTAAACACATGACCAGGGTAATGTTTCGAATTTATCTCTCTACTCAAAATTTCTTGACAAAAATCAATTGTAATACTGAATTACGGTAAGTGTAATTGTGAATTAAAGTCCTTTTTAATTCAATATATTTTTTTTTACTGAATTAAAAAGGGTCTACTCAAAATAACTGAAAGTCAAGTATGACAGCTTTTTTGTTTAGTTTTTTCCCTTTTATAAGAGATATGTATCATAAATAATAATAATATTAATTGTGTTATTATTCTCGTTAAGAATATTCTTAATTAAGTATATAGGTACATTTTTAAAGACTAGTTTGAAACACATTTGTTTGTGCGTTTAGCAAAATAAACGCAACCATCGATTTTAGTGATTTGAATAGAATTTTGAGGGTGAAAACCGAGCAACTTTCGAAAAATTAACCTGTCAGTCTTATAGAATCATGAATGTGATCAGTTACGTATGTACTATATTACTTAAATAATTCGTTTTCTTTCCAGTGCTAGAAATACGATTATAAAGGAATAATAAAAATGCATCAATTAAATGATTGCAGGCAATAATATAATCTTTCTGTATCATTACATTTTTCGAAATATATAGGGTGTTCATATTTGATTCGAAATGCCCTAACAAATTTCAGTGCCTCGTAAGATTTCGATGATTATTTTTTTAGTTAAACAGGGTATCTACAGAACCCAGCACCTGATACAACTTTCTTGAGGGGTGATTTTTCATGAAATCGTATTAGGGATTTTTTATGGAAGATCTGGTGGATGGATCTTAATTCGGCAACTTTTAAAACCACCACTTATTAGTTTATAGCTCTCCGTAATTCTTTTTGTATGAAATTTGAAATTTTACTTTAAGATGTCTATAAGACGGTAACAGTGACTTTTAAACCTTTTCGTTTTTAAAACTGCTTCGATTTTAAAGCTACTTTACCAATTTAGTATTTCATATATTTTGAATTTAGTTTTAAGGTAAAAATTTACACTGAAAGTGTTAGGCGTCATAAAAAAGTTAAAAAATGAATGGGATGTTAATGCATCATAACAAATGCTTAACATATAAAAAATATTCATAGAAATTGTGCACTAAAATTTGACTGGGACATTCAGGATCAAATCTGAACACCCTGTATATGGCAAATTAAAATGCAGAGTTGTCTGTTTTAGTTAAATAATTGTAGAGTAATCAAAAAAGAAATGTTTTTTTTTTAATTTTGTCGTACTACATTTCTGCAGTGTAAGATTTATCAGGAAATGTCAAAAAATCTCAGGCATTGAAATCTGAGTAATCAGTCAAAGTACTTAACCATAAGAACAATTAATACCTCGATTGATACAGATATTTATAATACTGTGATTCGTTTGCAAAAACATTTTACTTCAAAATTATCTCAACAATTTCGTTGTTGCATCTTATGTTGATTACGATTATTGATAGGAGTAATTATGCAGCAATTAATCATAGACAAAATTTAATGTGTCGTTGCTTAGTTATCAAAAGTGTCTGTCTAAAATTTAATTAGTTATCTAATCCAATGCATTTGTTCACGAAGATTTTTAGAAACAGAAGCGTATAGTTGAAAAGATTTCTTGTTGCATTGTATGTTCAATTATGTAATTTTTGTTTTTCATTTTTTAATCCTAAGAAATAACTAATACCACCTAATGTACTTCCATGATAGCAATGCAGACATTAAAATGTAATGTAATTATTCATTCAAGTATTTAGGCTGTTCTGCAGTTAATTCGTTTTATTTAAAAGTGCAGTTGTAGTAGCCTTCTGCAAATTGTTTAAATGATTTTGGTTGTACTGGCTAGTTAATAATAAGTAAATGTGTAGTATAATAATACACATTTTCGTCGTTCTTCTTTTATTTAAAAAAATGGGTGTATCATCTAAAAAATGTACAGTTGTGCATTTTTAAATTACGTATTGTTCTGCATATCTCAATTTGTAAATTAAAATTGCGTCATATTTCAGCCTTGATTATGTATTTAAATAAACAATCAGTGCAATTACTACTTGTCACGCGCTTTTTTAAAATTCATAATGCTCTCCTTAATTTGCATAAAATGGACCTGTCGTGCATATTGCTTTTTGATTAAATATGTGTATATCCATTATTTTCTTTAATTTGTTTTGTGCCTTTTGGCAATTTGTTTGTGTGTACATTATTCGATGTAGTACTTTATTTCCTCGTTTTTGAATATTCCTAAAAAATAATGCAAATCTTATTATCTTATAATTTATACTATATTGGTGGTCAAAATGCTATCAAAATGTTTTTTCACTCAACTTTTGAATCTGTAATTCGCTGTGGAATAGTCCCTTAGGGCAATTCATCAGCTTCCAACAGTACAGAAGCAAGCCATAAGAAACATTAAAATATTTTAGATAGTGCAGGTCTGATTTTGCGGACTACATATGTTAACTTTATCCTGCTCTTAAATTTTAAAAATATTGTAATTTGTCAAACCTAAGATATCTATATTTTAATCTGAAAAATTAAATCAACAAGATATGGAAGTAATTTACAATATGACTATAAAATTGAGCTGTATAAGTCCAGTTCACATTACCTATGGGTGATATTTTTTATATGTATAGTAAATTACCAACGTCTGTGAAGAGTCAGTATTTATGGAACTAAAAATGGAAAAATTATGGAATTGATAAAGAATGTATTGTACCAATTATTCCGTAAACAGCTTTCGTGATATATTTGTTTATTTGTGGGTAGTACCTTGTGTATTTATGTAGGTACATACATATTTGTTTTCACAGTTTGTTGCTGCTACTAAACGTGTTGTATATCAATTACAGTGATTTGTTTCCGTTTAACAAATATCGCATTTTATTGACGAATCATAAGCTGGAATTGTTTATCTTTCGTAATCATAGAATCGGTTATGAATTTTTCTTTACCTAGAATTACTAGTTCTAGTGCGTAAAAAACTATGTAATGCGACATGATGTTCGAAAATAAATATTTTGTATCTATGTTTTCGCACTAGCTGAAAATTATGAAATACAAGTTAAATATTCGACACAATAATTAAAGAAGGGGGAGGGGTCTTATTATTTCAGTCAGTATTATTATAAATTATATTGTAAATAATAAATAATAATATCTAAAATTAAAAATATTACCTAATAGCAAATACAATCGGAATAATCATTTAAAAAACGGAAATTTCATTTCAAACCATTCCGCTGCGTATTTTTAGAGGTAATGCGTCATTTACATAAAAAAATAGGTACGTATTACATACCATTCGGGTTAAAATAAATCATGACATGATTGTACCATGAAATGGCAGATATTTAAGTTGATGTTAACGTTGGATCGTAAAAATGAATTTAATAAATTGTTGCTACTGAAATAATTTATTCTCTCTGTAAAAGTAAAAACGGTTAATTAGTCTTACAATTAGAAGTCTTTAATCGACAGCCGTTTTTACCCCTAAAAACCCCGTACCGTATTTTAAAAATGCATTCGTGCGGGATGAGATTTCGTGTACGCAATTTTTACTAATGTTCGCTCGGGTTACGTCGAACTGCATAACATTAAATATTTAAAAAGCTTTGCTATAAATAGATCTTATTATAAAAACAAACACATATGTGTGCGCCGACATACGAATCTTATCGTTGCATACTATCTTTATGATTTTAATTACTAAAAAAAAATATAAATACTTATAACACATTTAGTTTTTAAGTATCCATTACGCTTTTTTTTAAATCGTACATTTGTGGAATTTAAAATTAATCTTGGTATCACCAAAACATTACTGATGCATTATATCTAGTTCGGCTGCGGTTTTTATTTTTAGCCCTGTTGCTAGAATGTTTCATTTATTTTTATTATTTTATGAAGTTGTCTGTAGTTTCCAGAAATGTGTGTAATTTTTTTTTATATCAATAAGTCTGTTTTTTAATATTATAGAGATATAAAAATTTTTGAAAATAAATAGTCAATTAATAGCATAATAATAATTATTATTCATCAGAATAATATTGTTGGGGAAATAATGACGGTTTTACTGGAAGCTTCAGAATCGTAAAATCTATTGTGTATAATTTTTACTTGAAATTTATAGCAGTAACATTTTGAGAATATAAAAAATTACCGATACCAATATTAATCATATCGACATTGTCTGAATTCCAAGGCCACAGTATGCATTACTTCTGTCATAACTGTTCCTCTATTCAACGCAAATTTATGCTAATTTTTTAATAATTTTAAAATGTCCAAGTTGTTAGAAACCTACGACCTCATCTCTGCTGTATGGATCGATTGCTATTCAGACGCAAATGTCTATAGTGAATCACTATAAATTAAAAAATGTAGTTTTTAAATTTGCAAATTTATTCATGGACGGGGTTAACGTATGTTTTACGACATTCTAATTTTTGCATAAGAAGAATCTCGCTAAATCATGGAGAAAAATATCCTTTAAAAATGTTATGTGATTGTTAGTTAGTTTCACATTTATCTTAAGGGTTATAACCATAGAAATCAGGTCGCTAGAAATGTAATTTTTGCTGCTGTCATAGGTGTTTAGTCTGTCAATTGCTGCATCCAGAAGGAACTCCTATATAAAAAAACTGCTCGACCTTTGGAACATGCTTGATTCTCATTCATTAAAAATATTGCTGAAAAATATTCTTCGCACAACTTTTCCCACTCTTCAAATATGTATCATTTCATTTTTTTTTCTTATTTAATAATATGTTAGTTTGTTTTTGTTTATTGTTTTACGAGTATATGACTATTCCTATATTTTGTTATGATCGTATGTGTGTATGGTTTTATATGTTAGCGCCAAAATAAATTTTGTTAGTTTTGATATTAATTTTGATTGGATTGGTGTATTGTGTATTGTCTATCTTTGCCCTTTTACATAACGATTTAAATTTAAATTTTACTTTTATCCCATTAATCTGGTTTCATCTCAATATATATATATATAGGCGTGACTACCCAGATATTGCAANTTCTATGATCTCAGTAAAGCTTTTGATTGTGTTGACCAGAAAAAATTAATGACTAAATTGTATATATATATAATATGTATATGTATATGTGTGGGTGTATATCTCTGGAAAATAAATGAATTTGAATTTGAATTCAAACGTAAATCCATGTTTCGATTCTGCAAGAACGTGTTTCATAGTTGCTGAAACCATTTCAATCAGTTTTAAGTCGGGATGATATGGAGGAAATCTTAAAATACGGTGGCCATTGTTTTTAAGGAGATTCTCAATAATGTAAGTTTTGAACGTCATCTTATAGAGCTCACTTAAGCTGTTAATTCTGTCTAAAGCATATTTTCAGTAAACACTTCTTCGAGTTAACCATTCCTTCATGACATTCTTTTTTGAAGGCATATTAAGTGTTAGAATAGCCTCATGTTTGCGTTGTCTATTCCCAATATGACAGTTTTTCTTCCAACAATTCTTTTATTGTAATTTCACATTTTATGGTGAATCTACTATTATGTCATATCCTTGCATTAAACTTGTTAAAATGCATTGCTCATTAGAAGATATATATAGGTACTACTGCAAAAAAATAAAGGAAATAAAATTTTCGATTTTCGTGATTTTCGAAAGGTATTTCAGTGAAAAATACTTGTCTTTAATCATCTATATCTTTGCAAGAAATTATTGGCATAGTAAATCCAAGCAAGGGCAGTTTTGAAAACTTGAATAAATTCTCTACAATGACCTATCATGGATTTCGAAGAATTTTTTTTTCATCTTAGACATCAATTTGAAAGAAATTCAAAAAAATTATTTTTTAGTTTTTTAGAAAATCTATTACTAATTTACAAATATTTATGGAAAGACTAACGTTGAGAGATTTTTGCAGTTCGGTGTACCCACAATAACCCTGTAAATTGACAAGTTGATGCATCACCGTTTTTCTGTCCCAACTGATTATATAGTATTTCGAAAGAATTAAACGAACATGTTATTGCTTCTAAAATGTTTAGGAGGACGTAAAAATTAAAAAGAAGAATTGTTTTCGACTTTTCCCAAAATTTTGTATTAGACTAGTTTAAATTTAAAAAAAAACATCAAAATTTTCAAAATAAAATTTCAATATTTTCTTTTTTTTTTCTCTTGGAAAAATTTCTTTACGATTGGGTCTTCACATACCATAATTATACTAATTTTTGCTTAATTGTATTAAGTACAAAGTTGAAACAGAATCACATATTTGTAAGATTGATTTTCAATATTTTCTGAGAAGTTTACTTACATTTAAAAAAAAAACCGTTTCTTTCAAAACTATTTACTCTTTCTCTGTAAAAAAAAAAAATCAATCGGAAGTTTTTAAACCTTTTTTAAATTTTTATCATGCTTTTATCAGCTTTGATTTAACCCGGAAGTCACTCGTTTAGTGACTCTCATTGCAACCTCCACGTTCGTACACTGGGTAAAACAAATGCCGGCGGCTAAAAAATGTCAGAAATTACTAGAACGTTCTCAAAACATTTTTTTTAAATTTTTTAATTTTTTTAAATTTATACTATGTCTAATGCAAATTGGGAACAGTCCAGAATAAATATTGGTAAATTAGCGGTAGATTAAAAAAAAACTGTAAAAAGTCAATTACATATTTCATTTTTTCCGGAACGAAAAAAATATTTTTCTATGAAAACCATGTTAGGTCTTCTCAGAGAAGCATTCAAGTTTTCAAAACTACACTTGAATTTACTCTGCAATTATTTGTTTGCCGAAATATTGTTGATTAAAGACAAAAGTGTTATTGTTTCATTCAACAATCGATATCTCGGCAACCAATAGTCGCACGAAGACCTTTCAAAAATCAAATTGAAGCTAAATAAATAAGCTAACTGATTTCTGCTTGATTGAGTTTGAAAAAATTTTTCTGAGTCAAAAAAATATTGATTTTTTTTTATTGCTGGATGACCGTTTCTCAAAAATATTTTTTATTTAAAGATGTTAAATCTAGAGATTTAAAGCTTTAAAATGCTTTTTTGTTTATCTCGATACGACTATTTTTCACTGAGATACAGTCTTTCGAAAATCACTAAAAGAATCATGAAAATTTGTTTGCTCCTTTATTTTTTTCCGGTAGTGTATTAAGTTCTAAATAGTACATTTACAATGGGGCAATACGAACAGTAAAAATTGCATTTCTATTATAATTTTTAAGTAACTTTTTTGTACTCTGATTTTATTGCGATAGCATACGAATTTTAGGCAAAATTACAGTATTTTTACGTTCAATTTCAATGTGCATGTGGTGTGTTCGTGGTCGAATATGTAGATCTGGACTTTAACAAAACTAGTACGTTCTGTGGTCTTCATCGTGGAACGTCTAGAGTCTAGACAAAGGTAATTTTACGACCGCAAACAATACCGAATAGAAGTTATTAAGTTAGCTGCTTTGTTGGATTTTACACTGATCCTTATCTCGGCGTACCACCGCGCCGCTGCATTGATCATTTAATTGACAGAACCGAACGGTGCCACAACACCTATTATTACCATTATACTTTGCTGCCTGTTGCTTTCTATTGGGATCGCCGATGCATCATTTGCACGAGTACGTATTATTATTTGCAAACAGTTCGCTTCCAGATATGTCCCTAATGACGATACCGGTTATAGAATGTTGCGGATGATGATTAATTCGTCTTAATTACCCGTCGCTCTTCCGAGTGGTCGCTGTGACGACGGGAGGAAACCAACAAATTGCCCGTCACAGTCGCCTTTATGCTACTCGTAAATCTTCTCCTCCAAGAAGGCTATTAAGTGCCTATCCGATTCATGCACGGTCTCGAGAAAAAATGGTGAATAAAGCAACGAGTAGTTTGTTTGTGGATATAATTGACAAGTTTAAACAAATCGTGAGAGCTTTGGGGTTACCACACAGGTTCAGTTGTTCGCGCGTACATTGTCGGTGAGTAAAGCGAGTGTAATAGACCTCAAGCTCAAAATAGGCTTTAATTAGCAAAATTTCAGTACATGACGTTGACAACTAGCAGTGCTATTACAACAATGCTTATGAATAAATAACTATAGTTCGTCATTCAAGAATTATGACATTTTCCCTGGCAAACAAAATCTTTATGGTATTTTCTCACACTTTCAGAACGGTGAAATATTTCGCAAGGAATATTCCGTTAGTAGTAGAGTCGGTATTATTATCACCTGAAGGTCCTGCTCCCTCAGTTTGGGGATTCTTCGAAGATTAATTTTCTTTAGCACTTCATTAATTACCTACCTTGTTAACTTGTCCTTCGAATGTGGTACCTTTCCAGATATTTTAAAATCTAGGAAAATCGTTCCTATTTTCAAGAGAGGAAATCCCTCTTGTATAGAGAATTATAGACCTGTTACTCAGCCTGTTGTCTTTTCTAAAATATTTGAATATTGTTTTTTAAACCGATTAATAACCTTTCTAGAAAAATTTAACATTATCTCAGTTAATCAACACGGTTTTTGCAAAGGAAGATCAACGGGTACCGCTATGCATTCATTTTTGGAACGCGTCTACCATTTTCTTGACGTTGGTGAGTATCCAGTGGGTATCTTCTGTGATCTCAGTAAAGCTTTTGATTGTGTTGACCAGAAAAAATTAATGACTAAATTGTATGCATATGGTATTCGAGGCTTAGCACTGGGTTGGGTAAAAACTTTTCTTGAAAATAGGACTCAATATGTTTCTATTAATAATAATAACTCTGAGTCACACCAAGTAAAACAAGGTGTTCCACAGGGCTCTGTTCTAGGTCCGGTGCTTTATCTATTGTATGTGAATGAGATGGATTCTCTCTCGAGTAGTACGCATTTTACAATATATGCTGATAACACCTCCCTTATTACATCTAATATCAATGAGAATGCATTAGAAGCTGACTGTAATAGTTTATTAAGTAATTTGACAGAGTGGTTCTACCAAAATTCTCTGTACATCAATATAAACAAAACCAAAATTTTGAGATTTCATGGTGCTCAAAAAATTTGTAATACCCTTAATTTTACACTAAACAATGTTTGTTTGACTTCCAATGATGAAACAGTTAAATTTTTAGGTCTCAATATTGATAAAAACTTAAATTGGAAAACTCATTGTGAAATACTGGTGAGTAAGCTATCTTCTTTTGCATACCTCTTTCAGAATTTAAGGACAGTACTTGATCTGGAACAGCTTGTGTGTGTATATTACGCTCAAGTTTATTCTCGACTCAGATATGGTCTTTGTTTTTGGGGAAGTTCTACACTTTCCTCACAAGTTTTCATTGCCCAGAAAAGAATAATGAGATATATGGTTGGTGTCACAAGTACTTATTCGTGTAGAAATATTTTTAAGAGCCTTAATATTTTAACTTTACCGTGTTTGTTTGTCTTTGAGTTGTGTTTGTATGTTTTCCAAAATAGAAATAAATTTACATTAAATAGTTCTGTTCATCAGTGTAATACAAGGCAAAGTAAATACTTTCATGTTCCATTTACTAGAAAAAAAGTAATTTTAAACTCTCCTAATTATTTAGGATTAAAAATGTATAATAAACTGCCTGACGAAATAAAAACGATTAATAATGTATTTTTATATAAGGGTGCATTAAAAGCGTATTTACTTGATAAGTGTTATTATTCTGTATCAGAATTTTTAACAGGTGTATCTTAGTTTGTAAGTGTTTATGACAATTCCTATACATGTAATATGTCCAACGGAAATAAATTATTATTATTATTATTATTATTATTATTATTATTATTATTATTATTCAGGGTTCGTAGCGGCCAGGAAAACCGGGAATACCGGGAAAAGTCAGGGAATTCGTTATTCTTCATAAAAAACAGGGAATAGTCAGGGAATTTTAAAAATATTCATGAAAGTCAGGGAATTTAATGTTTGTAACTGGAAGTTTTGTGAAAGCCGGCCCTGTGTTCTTGAAAGAGAAACTATTTGTGGTTTTGAAACCTTTATAAGAGGTTCTTAGGATATAAAAAGATTATGGAGTCCAGTCGAGAAAAAATTTAATGCATAAACACCAATTAGTATGTAAAAATGAACTACAAGTGACCTATATTTTATTTTTATAAGTCAGGGAAAACCTGGAAAAGTCAGGGAATACTTCATTACTTTTGAACTATGAACCCTGTTATTATTATTATTATTATTTTCATTTTATTCTTCATTGATCCAATATTCAGCCTTTTCAAATTCTAGAATATCTCTTAAAACCGTAAAATGTCTGTTAGAGACAGTATATTTCCATCATTTAATCTAACAAATGAGTAGTTAATATTTGCTTCAAGTAATTCAAGTTCTTCAACAAAATATATGTGCCAGAGCATACAAATGCAAATGAGGATCTAGAAAATTAATCAGTAATCGTCAGAAGATAATGGTTTTATGTGGGTGAAGATCCTTAAAATGCCTTTGAAATCTAAGTTTAATTGTTAAAAGTAGGTTTTACTAAATAGTTATAATATTCTTAAAAAACGAGTTTATTTCGGCGTAAATCGTACACGTAGCTGTCGTTTTCCTTCATTTCAGCCAACGAATATGGTAAATTTTTACTTTTGTTGCTTTTTAATAAATAATGCGTACGCCTTTGTACCGCGGCTCAGTTCCGACAGCCCTAGTAATGGGCGTAAATATACGTGGTTCTACAAAAACACAAGCTACTTTTCCATGGAACGCTTACTTTTAGAGAGTTCTTGAAAAAAAAATGTGCAGGTTCATCATTTTGAGTTAATGTCCAAAACCATTGGTTTCAACATTAAACGGAATTTTATCACCAATAGTATGCAATAATTGATTTTGGTTCTTCAAATGTTTTCGATACAATTGTATCGAATGGATATTAATACACCAATTTATCACATAACTTAGTATTCCAGTTTGCATAATTTGAAAACATAACTTATCGTAAAGAAACCGTATCCTTTGTTACAGGTAGATAGGTATCAGTGGACGAAGATGTTCACAGTCAGAGTATCCAAGAGTATTAATTTTCAAAGATGAAAATGCGCATGACTTTGTTTAAAGAACGTTGTATTTATTTGCAGTTTCTAAAAACTTCTTTCAATTAAAATCATGTTTATCGTGATAGAAATATTCCTTACTAAGTACAAGAACAACAACACCAGCAGCAGGAACACCGACACCAATAAATTTATAACAGCACCAGCAACAGTAACAACTTTTAATCTATTATAAGACCTTACTACTACTAAGTACAAGAACAACAGCAACAACAACCAGCAGCAGCAGGAACAACAACAATAAGATATACAACAGCAGCAGCAACTGTAACAACTAAAGCAGACTTCTTTAATCTATTATAAGAGTATTCCTTACTAAGTACAAGAACAACTACAACAACCACAACAACACCTGCAGCAGCAGCAGCAAGAATAACGACAGCAATGCAGCAGCAGCAACAAACAGTAACGACCAAATCAGACTTCTTTAGTCTATTATAAGAATATTCCTTACTAAGTACAAGCACAAACAACAACAACACCAGTAGCAGCAGGAACAACGACAACAATAACATGTTACAGCAACAACAGCAACAGTAACAACTAAAGCAGTATTCTTTATTAATTATTATAGTGTTATATCAGTAATCAAACGTACCTTTTCCGTTTTTCTACTCTAATAATTCAATAATACTGTTGGTTACCCCAAAAGGAATACGTTGAAATCGGTGCTGGTTTCTACATACTCACGCGACCATGTCGCCTAGTGTGCGCCTACTCTTAAACTTACAGCGTATCTACAAACAAAAATGTTACACTAAAGTTGGCACGTGCCTTACAAATAAAGGCCCATTTACGTGAGTCGGTATGGATGACCATCACGAATAAATCATCCAACGTAAATGTAAAACGGACGTATAAACAGTAAAACATGGAAAGTGATCACTTGAGATGAAAAGTGAATCCAAGTAGAACTTTTTCTGCTGTTTGTTTATCCACTGTGCACCCTGTAGGATGAAACTTGAAAGTGAACCTTGTGAATATCACCTACACTGCTGCAGTGCGATGATTACGAGTATACCAAATGCAATATTAAGTTTGTTTCGCGACTACTGGTTATAGTCTTAAGCTCCCGACTTAGATCGACCTTCCCCCATCGAGTCTTCTAATAAAATTTGAATTTTGATAATATAATGTATTAATAAACAATACTTGATTTGGTCGACATCCAATTTCCCTGCACAGCTATTTTTAATATAAAATTAAAGTTCAATTCAAAGTTGCTTGTTTATACCTGTCTACCTGGTTTTATGCAAGGAACAAAAATGTCGACCAAACTGGCATATTGGGTACATATTTTAGACTAAATCAAGTTTTGTTTATTAATACATTATTTTATGAAAATTCAAATTTCATTAGAAAACTCGATGGGTGAAGGTCGATCCAAGTCGGAATCTTGTACTATTACTTGAATTACCGTTATTATAATTTGGAAAATAACTCGGCGTAATGACATTTTTAATGATAATTATTATGTACGCAGAATACAACCAATCATTTTTTTTTTTCAGTTTCCAACATCCTGCATCTCGAAAACGAACGCTTTCCCTATACGTTAAAGTTTCATTAATGATTTAGGTTATTTTGTGTTTTTTATTGTTTTATTTTTAGTTTATGATCATAACAGCAACATGGCCCTTTGTGCTTTTTATATGGCACTTAGTTGCTTACATAACGTGATTTATTCACAACATACTAGATTTACAGTATATTATACTGCAGACACAGCATTAAATCTGTATTTTGCATTTTTATTTGATTTTAATGGGTCTTTTAATTATCTGCTATTCAAATTCTTACAATGCATATCATGGAAAGGCGCATGATATAGGATGCAGATATATAATTATGCAGAATTTGTATAATTAAAAGCCCTGGCAAAACGATTTTTTTTTCAATTTGAATTAAAGAACTAAATTTATTATATTCTGGTTACACCCTGAATTTTTTAATAATAGAAAAAAATATATACAAAATTATACCTACATTGATGTAATTTTGCTTTCATTTCCTGTTGTTGCAGATTTAAGTTAGGTATAACCATTTCTGAACGTATGACCATTTTAAACGCGGTGTTCTGGTGCCCTTGTTTACCTAATTTGGCATACTTTAAATTTGTATAGGAATAATAATTTGATTAAATATGCTTTGAGCTTATATATTAAATTAGTAATGAATTAATGAGTTTAATAAGAAAATGGTACTTTAATGGGTTCTTTGTGGAGCAATTATATCGAAATAATTTTTTCGGTCAATAAAAAAATTATTAGTAAATAAAGCGGTGCCAGATGCCATATATCCACTTTTTCTCAGGAAATTAAGAAAAAAATACCTGAACCAAATGAAATCTAAATAAAATTATGAACATCTTTATTACTTTATGCTTGATAGCATTAATGAAAATTGTGACTTATTCAGTAATATTATAAAAATCAACAACGACAATACTTTGTTAATTTTTTATATATATCCTAATATATAATACATTTATTACATTACCATTCCCTACGAGAATTCATAATAAAGAAATGTATACCTCTTTGGTATACAGGGTGATTCACAACTTATCCGAAAACATTGTGCGAGAGAGACGCAGTATACGGAGGCGGCCAAGAGCGGTCGAGAAACGCGGCGCGCGCACCTTATTAACAATTAAAAAACAAGTCTTCAGAATAAAATATGCTGGCGCAACTCTTCGGATTTTTGTTAAGAGATGTTCAAAAATTATTTAAGAATTTTGGCAATGCTAAATTGCAATTTATAATATAGTTTATTGACGTTGAAAATTGTTAAAATCGCGTTTTTTCGAACAAAAAATCGTTAATATCTCGAAAACGGTAGATTTTAGAGAAAAGTTGCATACCAACTTTTTTGTTCAGGATACCCCAGCCTAAATAAATTTATTTCGACCGAAAAAATCGAAAATTACAAATCTGTTGTTTAAACAATTTTTGACCTATAGTAACGTCTGGCAACATGCGGATATGTTTCAAGGGTCATTTTTTTAGTAAGATTATTAAACAAAATCGAATGAGAATCATGTTCCTAGCTGGAGCGACGATACAGCCTGGACTATATCCATTTGTATATTCATTATTCTTAATTCATTAAGATTCTAAACATTCTAACATTCTTAATTCTCAATGAAAATAATGTATGCATGTTTTACTGGTTATTCCGTAATTACAGAAAGTTTATTAATTCATATAATATTTTTTATAAATTCGATATGTTAAAAGTACTTCGAACTAAGCTTGCATCAAGATCTTAATCGACGTGTGAATTGACTATAGTAAGATCGTATTCGATGCAAAGTAGAGCAAAAAGTTGTCGGTCTTTTATCAAAGGAAAATAGTTTCATCATTTTTAGGAAGCGTGAGATGAACCAATTCAAATTTAAAATGAAATTCAATGTTAAATCGGAAATACCGCTGCATACGCACTGTGTTCTGGTAGTAGCTATAGTCGCCCAGGTGCATCGAGTGTACGAAGTGGTCGGTTATACGTCAAATACAAACCTGGCAAGCTTGATCGTAAATCAGAGAGCGCCTCCAAAAAAACAAGTAAACAACAGTGACGCGCACAGAGGTAAAATGTAGTGCATATGTGGAAATTAAAAAACAAATTGGATTTATAATAAATTACATTTAAAATAAATAGTTTATGAGAATAAAGGAATTTTTGTAGGAACAAGGGTGCCAGACGTGAACTGATCCATTTGTCCCTTTATAATGTATAAAGAAATTCAATTTCTAAAACCCTTAAAAGCGTACTGCATTGGTTTCCTTGACAGGCAATGATTTATTACTTTGCATCGAATATGATCCTACTATAGACGTCGAGACGATTAACTGGTCTCATCTTCACAGAAAAAGATATCTTGAATCAAGGATATATTTATTTGTGTAAGAGTACCTATACGTCAGTTTTGAAATAAGTAAATTCTCTTCCGTAAAAAAACATTTAATTAAGTGACGAAAGTATCCGTTCAATATTATTAATATAACGCTCATTGCATATGTAGGTAAATAGCAAATAAATGATGAAATTATTTCGAGATATTCTGTATGCTTTGGAAATTTACAATTAATATTGTGCAGTAAAGGATAATAATTTAATATGAAATAATATTTCTCTACTCTAAATAAATCATTACTGGCAATTATATTGGCAGACATAATTAATAATTATTAGATAATTATGCTTTGAAAATGTACACATTCAATTGTCTCTATGGTTATTATAATTGATTGATACACTCACTAGCTTGTTTTAATTATTAATAAAAACATATTTATATTATAATTATTAATTATACCTAAATGGAGCTGACATTCGATGAAAAATATTAATGATAAAGTAATATTTAAAAATAACCTTTTGATTTAGGAAAGATCAATTTTCATTGTTACATTGGAGCACAAGATAAATTTGCTGAATATGGTATACAGAGTATAATCATAATGTTTATCCTAATGGCGGTTTATACATCACAAATAAAAAGAAACAAATCCTACACTCAGGAAGTCAATATGAAAAAATGAGAAAGTGTTAATTTTTGTTTCTTTTTTTATTTCTAACTCAAAGCTCCTTCAGAGAATAACTTTTATCAGTGCGATAAGTATTAACTCCCATCACAGTTGTTAATAATTTGTCAGAAGAAATAATATTTGCTGATTTTGTATAGTATTAAGTAATTAACGCTATTTTAATTTAACAAAAATCGCGCTCCCCAAAAAGGTATTTTTTTGACTATATCTGATTAAAATAATGTAATTAGGTTACATCTAGGTTACCCTTATTTGATATTCAGACAAACAAAAACTGTTTGAAATGAAAGTTTTTTTTTTAAATCATAATTATAAATATTTCATATTTAGGTCAAATTTTCTGGCGACGATTTTTGATTTGTTTGGAAGATGTATTTTTTTAAATGTGCCTGGAATACCTGGAAGTATGGGTAAATTTTAGAGACAATTAGTAAATATCACAATAAAACATGAAAGAGAGTGTTACTTACACACAAGACTTGAAACTGATCCGAAATATCTATAGAAAACATAGAAGTTGCTTAATATTCCTCAAGTTCCTCCAAAGGAAACGTAGATTCATATTTTAAAATAATTGTAATCTTGGTAATGAGTTTTCTGGTATTATTAAATGCTAAAGGTAGCACTGATATAGATCTGATGATGTTGATGTTAGTAACGCCACATTTACTTAGTCGCAATACTTACATTGTCAATAAATGCCCTTCCACAAGTTATCCTAAGTTATAGAATATTCATGTTTTTTGTTCCTAAAAATTCGCACTCAACAGAAATGCCACATTTTCGTCCAATAGGTATTTCACTTACCTTCTGAAGCTTCTGTAGGTATATTTGAAGAGTTGTAAATAAGGGTCTAAGTGCCAAAAATTCAATAATTGGTTTTATTCTGTAAAAGTGAGGTATGTGCCATTGTCTATAACGTAAAAACCGGGCTATCCAGGTTTTAATCGGTAAATAACGGGCTAATTGTAAGTACCTTGGATTACCTAACTGTTCGGAGTACCAGTTTTATGAGGGTGATATTTTACGAGTACCTAAGTAAAATTACTAAGGCAAGAAAAACGGTGAGTAAAACTTGTACAGAGAAAAGGGAAAATAAGAAAAACAGAAATTTTTCTAAAGATGATGAAAGCCTGATCATAACCAATTCTTTTCCTAGAAAAAACTATAGCAAATACAAAACCGAAAGGATTACGTAAGGCAAAATCTAAACGTATCGTTTGAAGATTTTTTTTATTTTAAAAGTGCGACAGGAAAAACTCATTACTAACAAGTTACAAGTTGTTAGTGTGTTTCTTGAAAACGGTGATAGATGGCACGAAAATAAGCAACTTTTATTAGGCAACTGAGGTCTAAAACATTACGTTTTAAATTGAAAAAAAAAATTACAAATATAAAATCGTCCCTGGTGCGGCAGCCACCTGTACCGCGCGCCGCAGTGCGCAAGCACTGATGGCAGTTTTGACGGTTTAAATTTTGTGTTCGAAAAAAATTGTCAAAATTCTGTCACCAAAAATACCACACCTCACGTTTACTGAAAACCATTGCTGAAACCATCTGTACAACGTGAGGATTTGCATCACATCAATAGTGAATGTTGTGAAAATTTAGTATGTCGTCTCTAGTAAAACAACACTCCTCCGAAAATCAGAAAATGTTTTATACGCCGGCTAAGTAATACTGCAACACACAACGCACGTGCACAAGATGCACAGGGTCGGCTTGCATTTATGGATAATTTTTCTTGATTAATTTTCTCGAAAACAGAAGCATTTAGACCATCAGTTGCTTAACCCATTAGCGGCCAAAGTTAGTTACTCATTTTCGCCCTTTTCAAAGAACGCTCTTATTTCAGAATCACACTGTATATTAGCATAAAAAAGATTCTCCGGGACAAATCCAAACAAAAACATTGAACGATATCGAGACATGGAAGTCAACAAAAATCTTCAAAAAAAAGTTGCACCAGAAGACATTCAGAATATGACTTTACAGTTAGATTGTCAAAGTAAATTGAATAATGACGAGAAAGAAAACTTAAAAAGTATAAATAAATTGTACAAAGGAAGAACATCGAGGCTTTTTAGGAGAAATTGTCGCTTAGTGACACAAGATAGTCAAGATACCTATATTGGATAAAACGTTTATTTTTCATATTTATGTGCGTTTTTAAATAAAAAAAGAAACTGTAAACAATTTGTCTTATTTTAAATGTTTAAAATATAAAAAAATATATATTTTAATATGAACGAAAATGATACAGCCCCATATAAAGCAAAATTAGTATGGCACCAATAGCCTAGGAAATATAATATTTACTTAATTTTTTCTTTCATAGGAAAAGATCAACATACAAAAATGAACCTATAATATTAATCATTTGTGCTACATTTATATAAAAATATATTAAATATTTCTATATATAGCGTGTCATATAGTACAATGATTTGTTTAAATAATTCAGAATAATTTTTTTGGTACTTAGCTCGTTGTTTACTTCAATGTTCATTTATGTTTCACTCTTTTTATGACTGTTGAGTAGTATAGTAACATTATTGAACTTCGCCATATCTTCATATTTAATTGCATTTTAATGGTATTGTTAACACGATTATAGACATTTTATTAATATTTTCTTTTTGTTTTTAATTTATTATGGGTACAACCTGTGTATCTGTTATTTACGTGTCGAATTCTTAGACCACGTTCTAATGTTTTACTACATATCGATCGTTATTGTGGTTCTTGTCCGACGTCGCGGAACTACGCGTTTTCTTACAGTTTTGGGCGTGGTGGGCCTACGCCGTTAATGTTTACATGTTGTGCGTGTGTGATCGATCCCCCAGGCAGCGCCACATCGCACCGCGGTGCCTTACCTATTCGACGACTTGGACCTCTTCCAAAACATTCCAGGGCTGGCCTAAATCAGTCTTTATTGCGGTAGGCCTCCGATACGGATGGCGGAGCTGGCAAGACAATGGCGGAGGCGCCGGGCGAGCCTATCGATCGCGCGTGGTGCTACATCAGCTGACCGGTCCCGGTGAGGGCGCGGCGATTTTTGGAACGCAGTTTTCTGCACGTAGTTGGTACACTTCTTCGATCCGGGATCCTGAACAGGTGTGGATATTTTACAGTCGTGTTAGGTGAATCTGAATCCGGGGTACTTGCGCTTTTCAATGTATACGCACAATCCGCCAGATGGTTTCAGCCCGCGGTATAAGTGATACGTTGTTTTGAAGAGCTCAGTTATTTTTAAAAAGACTGCGTGTTTAGAGGTGTTTAAATCTAATGTTAATCAAGTATTTGTGATAGATAATCCATTTAGATTGTTTGTTCAATCATTGATTTAATTATTCGAAAAAGAATCGAGAATGTAATATGATGCAATACTTCGTTAGAACTCAGTTATAATCGAACACGTTTGGATTATTATTTTATGTACTAGTAGGTAATATGTACTATACCTAGTAACAAATACCTACTTGGTTCGTAATTATGAAGAATATGTGTGGCGCAGTAAGAATTAAGAAAATCCTTCGAAATTCTAAACGATTCGAATATTTATTTTTTTTTTTTTTTTCATGCTGTCTATTTGTGGCCTTAGATGTACAGGACAATCCACATAACATTCTACTCCCTTATCTTTATTAGCTTTCGTCTAGGAAAAAGCAACAAAAACCAAAGTTGTATGAAATATTGCTTTGATGCCAAAGAAATATATACATTTTTACTGGAAAACTTGAAACTTTTTCGGATTAATTTTGCGAATCCTTATTTTTGTTTAAAAATTTTGACATTCTTTAGATGAAAAATTAATCGATCGCAAAAATTTTAAAACCGTATAAAACATTTTACATTGTAATAAAATTTGAGGTATAGAAACTTTAAGTACATCTAGAGACTTCAATTTTTAGAGGGTTGTTTAGATGATTAGTCCTTACACTACATATTTACAGAATTGTGATTAAACGGTGAATTTTAATATAATTTATAAATATTTTTTTAAATAGGAGAACGATTTATTAATACATAATGTATCAGTTTGCAAAAATACGCAACGCCCATATTCTGTGACAGTCAATAATTATCGATGCCCTATGAATTTTACATGTAATCCTCTTTAATATTAGTGGTAATACATGTTTGATAACAATTTAGATACGTGCTTTGTTATTATGCTATTAAGCGTAACCATTAACAAAATATAATATTTTTACAGATAATACTCGTTCATATCATTGTTTGTCATGACGTTAAAACTGGTATGAAATAAATTGCCTAATAAATAAAAAATTACGATATTTTTAAAGGTATGAAGGTAATTTTAATTTTAAATTTCACAATATTATATTTGAAACTTACATACAAGGTAAACCAAATCTATTTGTTTCCCTGAGGGTAAGATGCGCAGTGGCATAGTGGTGGAGTAAGGAACTATACTTTTACTAAGGTTTACCAGCTTCCTACATCTATTAAACATACTTTTTTAATTGAAATTTAAACAGCATTTCAAAGAATAATAATGACAAAGTTGGAAATTTTATGTTCAAAATTGCCAATTTTTTTTTTTTACGCAGATCTTGACGTATCCATACCATGACTTCGTGCAAGCAGTGCAACAGTAAGTAAGAAATTTCTTGAGAAAATTTCTCTCCCATTTCTGACCTAATCATTATATGGTAAAGGTGTATTTTGCAATACAAAATTATTATTCATTGATTAACAACTTATATTCACTTCGGTATATTGTTCATTCATAAACTAGTTTTACCGGAGCGACATCTATTTCAAATCAGATGAACTAGAATCCAAAAAACTGCGACAGATGAATTAAAATAAATCTATGCTTTTATTGCAGTATAACTTATAAAATGAGATAGTTTTGGACGAATCATGAATGACACTTTCGTCAGTATATTTGTATTTATTAGAAGACGACAAAGTAAAAATTACTTCCATATTTCTGTCTTAATATGTAGAATCTTATAATTTCTTCAACTGTTGTATATAGACGTGTTGGGTATGTGGGATAAAACTTATCTACTATTATATTTTCTATTGTTTTTTAAAAGGAACTAGAGCAACCGGGAATACTCTACTTTCAGTCGTAGCTCCGGTGGATATCGAGCCCAAATCGCTGCTACGGGGTATCAAGTCGCCTTCGTTATTGATTCGCCTTGAAGTGCGGCAGTCAGCAGTCAACGCAGTAGCGCGTTCCTAGGACATGGTCGCGCGTTCGACCTCAACAAGACGGCGAAGGGCAGGGTCGGATTTTCCCAACTGAAAGTTATCGCCGGTCGTCGCAGCTGCTACGCGGTCGTAACTATCAATCGTTTCAGCGGACTAGTTTTAACGGACCGTCTATGGTCAAACGCGTTTGTGTTGACGTGTCACTTATTAGGACTAGTTTGTTGTCGATTACCGAGTCGCGTTGTCATTAAATTACTGACAGATATCCGTATGAAAGCACACTTGGTTGAAATCAATTTGCAAGAGTAGACAATCGCCTCCCATTTTATATTTTTTTTTCGCCGATAAACATTAAAGGCGTAGCTTTAGTGAAGCTGTCAGTCATCTTTTTTACTGCTGTTAAATTAAAAAGTAAAATTTGTTCTTTAACGAAAGTAATTTTATTTATTGTAAACATTTATAGTGAAATTGGAACTGCTCCTAAGGAATGTCTCTTGTCCTGTTTGTGTTTTGAAACATTTACTATATAGGTTGAAGTGTTTTCACTAGTTGATGGTTTCTGAACTATTGATTCCTCCAAAGTGGTTGAATTATTTAAAAAATCGCTTCCAGCCCTTGATGTACTTGCAGAAGGAAAACTAACGACTAATTTACGAGTTATGGATTCCAATGTAGTATTTAGCTACCGTTGAAGATTTCCATCCACCATGTATTTTTAAGGTTGTGATACCAGCTCCTGAATTTATTAATAGTGCAGCTGAAATTCTACGGAAACAATGTCCGGTATATTCGTGAACATCCTTCAATTTGAGAAACGCAGCAACTTGTTTTGGTATGTTCCCAAACGTATAAATTCCTATTAATTGGCTATATGCTTTAGGTACCATTTGAATATTTAAAAAAACTTACTATCTAATTGTGTAGGTCTTGCGGTACTATATTTTCGATATGTCTAAAAATTCCCTTACAATAAAGAATCTTTTTTTCTTTGTTTTTGTGGTTGGCAGAGTGATCAGTCACCTCTTCAATGTCTTCAGTTTTTACTTGTAATCCATCACATCGACACGCCCCAGATATAACAAAAATCATTGCACCTAAAATAATAATGGTCAATATTCTTCGTTTGAACCTTTTGAACCTTTGAACCTAAATACGTATCATCAGGGGCCTCCATCAAACATTTTTTAATTTGTTCAATTTCTAAAACGGGTGATTTTTAGCACGATACGCATCCGATTGCCGTTTCAGAATGCTTTTAATTTTAAATACTTTCCAATATCCCATAACCATAAATAATGAACAAGATTTCATACTTTTTCTAAATTCGGAAAAATATACTAATAGTACATTTTCTGAAAAAGACAGTGTTATTCTCAGTCCGATAATCAATAAATGTTTAATATGTTTGCTGATATATCTTCTCGATTTTTTTGTAATAACTATTTGCTTTGCTGATTCAATAATTTCTGGCGACAGACGACCTGATGAAATTATTATTATTATTCGTGAAAAAGTATCATACAATTTTAATAATATAATGTAAATTGGTGTCCCAAAAAGAATTCTTTAAATTAGTTGGAATTTCCGACAATTGCATAAATATAACTTTCCAAAAATGACACAGTAATTATTGCGATCCTCCTGAATTTGAAAACCTTTTGCTGGATAATGAACAAAAAAAATTTTTTTTCGAATAATGACAAATTTAGAAAAGTTTCAATTATAAAATAAGAATGAAATATATAAAAAATTATGTTGGTATTGACACAATTTTCAGTGACTACACTATAATGTTCAAATCATTTCTTCACTCATTACCGCTTCCGTGGTGGTTATGATCATTGAAATCAGTTTGAGTACTAACATACACTTTCCTCTCACCATCATCTAAAACTTCGTTCTCATTGTTTTAAACTTCTTTCCAAAGGTTCATAAGACGCTGCTGTTCTCTTACACTGGTGAAATGAATATTAATTGCCCCAATTTGTAAAATTTAAACAAATGGTTTATTATTGTTATTCATCTTTGATATAATCATGATCGAATTCCTTCCGGATAATATTCAAAGATGTTGAATCAAGTTGAGGAAACTTAATTGCATATCTGCTGTAAGTACAATTTTCAAGCTAGGATGGTTAAAAACTTTACAAACTAACCTTAAAGTTTTAAAATTTTAATCATTTCCTTCGGGAGATAGGAGGTTCAGAAACAAACGTCATCTAAAAGGGGATTTCTACTTCAAAAAGTTTGGAAACCGCTCCTTCAGACAGTGTTTAAATTGCCTGAAATGTTCATCGCGAAGAGTAATCGAATACTGATTTGTAATTATAGAATACATTTTTCAGTAGTCTCTGAAAATCTGATAATGAATATCGGTGTTCAATAAATAGTTTTGTAGTGGATATTAGGTTTGTTTCTGCAACAGTTGGGGATTGATTTGAAACTATCAGAGATATTTGACCAATTGATTCGCTGAAAGTATTTGAGAACTTTAGTAGCCGAGTATATCTGATACTTTGAGAACAGTTTATAGTACAGGCATTACAGTAGGATCACCCTCAAAAACTGACGGTAAGAATATTCCATGATAAAAAGGTGTGGATCGTGTTGGTGAATCAGATTATGGTTCGTGCCGCAAAAAAAAGTCAGCGTTAATTTTTTATAAGCAAAAAACAGGTGAAAAAATAGGTTTTATTAATTTTTAATATAGATCTTCTGCATTTAAAACAATGTAATTTCTACAAGATATCGGCGCTAAAAAGCCCTTTAATTTGAATGGTCGCATGTCAAAATCGAATAAATAGTTATTGAGTTATTACAAAAAAAAACACTAAAATAAGCCATTTGTTAATTATTTAATAGCTTTAACAATTTGCAAAATATCAATTTCTACCATTGTGTAAACTAAGCGTTTCGAAGGGATAAAATTACGGTTCAAATTTGGAAGAAAAATATTGAAAACATTTTATGTAATAGCAATTGATATTAGAAATGGGATTTTTTTTTTTTAATAATTTCTATCGATTGGGGGTGTCGCGCAGCATTTAGCAAGGGCTCGTTCTTTTCGTGAAGTGTTCTAGTTTCATGCAGACCCGTTTACCTGGTCATTTTTTCAATTTAAATTGTTTAAATATCGCTCCAAACTAATTGCTATAAATGGCTTAATTAATAAATGGAATAGCTCCCGTTGTAAACGCGATCGTTTGGCAATATCTTCTTAAAGCTTGAATTTTTTGACGAATTTACAAAAAAAAATGAACTTGCTAAGTGCCCTGGGAGCAGAGATAGGATTTAAAAAAAATCTCACGCCTTTAATTATTAACTTTTGTGGTGCCGTTTTCAGCAATGTTTAAAGGGAGAATTGAAGTTTCTTAAAAAAAATCGTGATGGTACTAGCATTAAAACAACATCCCTGAATCCACCGCCAAACGCGAGATGAAATTGCGGCTATGGACCGGAGCTCGTGACTCGGTGGTGGGGGGATCTTCAAATCCAAACCAAGTGAAATTTTTTCCATTTTCTCCGCAACTACTGCTTAGAATTTCATAATTTTTTTTTAATTTGGGGTAGCTCGTCGAATTATTAACTTTTACCTTCATGATTTAAAGCAAAGACCATTATTTACTACTGCAATTTATACGCTTTCCATTATCGGTGGGTATTTTGCAACATTTTCAAACGTTCTCTTTAATTTTCAAAAGTAGCCACTATTACTGTATAATCGACTTATATTTGCCATGATTATTATTTTACAATAATTTAATTTTGATCCAAATTAATTATTTACTACTGCTAATAGATAAAAAATAATGGTTGTACTTAAATGGGGGTAAATTTTTTATTTTTTTTTTTAAATCGTATCTCTGCTCCCAGGGCACTTAGCAAGTTCATTTTTTTTTGTAAATTCGTCAAAAAATTCAAGCTTTAAGAAGATATTGCCAAACGATCGCGTTTACAACGGGAGCTATTCCATTTATTAATTAAGCCATTTATAGCAATTAGTTTGGAGCGATATTTAAACAATTTAAATTGAAAAAATGACCAGGTAAACGGGTCTGCATGAAACTAGAACACTTCACGAAAAGAACGAGCCCTTGCTAAATGCTGCGCGACACCCCCAATCGATAGAAATTATTTAAAAAAAAGTCCCATTTTTAATAACAATTGCTATTACATAAAAAGTTTTCAATATTTTTCTTCCAAATTTGAACCGTAATTTTATCCCTTCGAAACGCTTAGTTTACACAATGGTAGAAATTGATATTTTGCAAATTGTTAAAGCTATTAAATAATTAACAAATGGCTTATTTTAGTGTTTTTTTTTGCAATAACTCAATAACTATTTATTCGATTTTGACGTGCGACCATTCAAATTAAAGGGCTTTTTAGCGCCGATATCTTGTAGAAATTACATTGTTTTAAATGCAGAAGTTCTGTATTAAAAATTAATAAAACCTGTTTTTTTCACCTGTTTTTTGCTTATAAAAAATTAACGCTGACTTTTTTTTGCGGCACGAACCATAATCTGATTCACCAACACGATCCACACCTTTTTATCATGGAATATTCTTACCGTCAGTTTATGTTCATTTTGGACCATTCTGTTGCCAGAATGCCTGTACTATTAAGACTGCTGCAGAAACAAACCTATTAAACCACTTACGAGTAAACAAATTGAGCAACTACGTGCATTAAACACTACCATGACTTCATTTGTTAAGATGTAGGAACTTTTTAGAATTAGTTTAATATGCAGGGTTATTCTTAAATTGAGTCAACAGTTCGTACTCAAAAAAAATTTTTAGAAATTATTTTTTAAGTAGTAAAAAAATTCAAGCCGGACCTTGCAAAGAATTCGAGCAAGTGGGTTGCCGGCATTTTCAAAACAAACAGTAGAAGAACCCAATCAATATTTATCGCTTTTTTGTGAATATTTTTATTTCCTTATCTTGTATGTTCTTGTCAGTTCTATCGTGGATTTTGGCCGTGGTTTTTGAATGATTTGGCTTAAAAAGATTGAAGTTTATGACAATTTAAGTTGATATAGTTCCAGTTGTACTCTGAACGTTTTCTTCTACGGGTTCAAATCTCAATCCTTTTTCCGGGTTATGCAAAGGCCGTCGAGACACCGATGATTTGTTTTTATCTTGCCATATTGTTCAACGGACAAAATTTTTCTGATCTGATTTTGGAAAATTATCTTCCAGGTTTTTTAAAACCAGTGTCTCTGAACATAAGTGAGTAGGCGTGGAGGGTCACTTGCAGGGCCAGCCAGGTCACTAGGTCTTAACCCTTGTGATTTCATTTTATGAAATTTGATTTTTAAAACTTCGGTTAATACAAGTGGACAACTTATTGTCCACATACGTTACGCCCAAGTTTGTGTGAACAACGGCCATTTTGAACCTTTTCTTTAAATTCAAGACAGAATCGAAATACTGTTATTTTCGGAATTGATTTGGTAAGTTTTTATTTTTCTTGAAAATTGACATTTATTTTTTTTTATTTTGGGATACAAAACTTACACTTAAACTAAAAAGATGTGTGCCTTACCAAATAGTACTTCCTCTTCTTTGAAGCTCTGTTAATTCACTATTAATTTTTTTAAATATCCGCATTGATTTTTTATTTATAATTTTTTTGCGAAAACGAGAATCTATGCTAATGAACAGACATAATTGTAGTGTAAACAGATATGAAAATATTTTCAAATGTTGTTAAATTGAGCCTCTAAATTAAGTGAAAAGTACAACACGGTAAAAACGAAACTTAACAGTTATAAGTACATATAGGAATAATAATTATAATCATTGAGCTTACAAGTCAACAGGCTCATAAATATGCAGTGTTGCGTTTGACATCGAAAATACTGAGTGGAATATCAACTTTTTTGAAAATGAAGAGAAAGAATAAAAATGTTGCTTCCGTATTCTTCTCTCCCGTTTCAAATGTAAACAAAAAGTATTTTGAGAGATATCTTATTCTAGACCTCTATATCTACTACGATGCTAAAATTAAAAATACTAAGATGGATTGAAATAAACAAATACGGCGTATTTAAACCACAAATATTTTGATAATATAGTTGACATCCATGTAAAATGGCTCGTGAGTCAGAAAGTATTAACTGCAGATAACAATGTGTAATATTTAAAACACCAATTTTATTACGCTGATTGTATACATCATGCAAATATTTTAGATATGTGCGGAAATTTGATCTGGCCTTGACATTTTATTTAAGTCAAAATTACATATTTATAAATGGATTTTTATTTGAATCCACTTTAATTTTGCACAGTATAAAATTAAAAATTTCTTAATTGACACCGCTTCATACTATGATAAATATACTTGAAAGGTTTAATATACAGGATATATTAAGAATAGGGTTTCTGATTTCCCGGCCTATTTTTTTTCTCGGGTCTCGAGAATTCTCAACTAGGAATTCCCGGGAATTCTCGAATTCTCGAGAAATTTCTAAAACTTAAAAAAGTCATAATAATTTTGGTATTGCAATGCGAAATATAAACATGCTATTATATATACTTAATAATCATCATTAACATTTATTATTTATTCAGTATTTTTATTAATTACTTATGTTTCTACTTCTACTAACAAAACTAAATTAAACTTTGAATTTCTGCTTAAAAACCTTCAACTTGTTTTTTATTAAACACTTTCAATATACTTATGTTTATTTCAATGTTTTTGAATCGTAGTTTTCTTCCAGTAATAATTATTAATAATCATTAATCATGGAGTCTTTTAATTAAATAAATAGTAAATAAGGAATTTAACCGAAGAAATCTTAAAAAAAAAAAGCTTTAATTTAAAGATACAGAAGCGTTCTTCCTATTAATTTATCACTTCAACATTAGGTATCTGCTTATAATAAAATTTCTACACAGACTTATAACTAGGTACAGGGTGATTCACTATATTTTGACCCCCCCTTTAACTTTTTTGTTTTAAGAGTTATAAAAAAATGTGAAATACAAAAGTTGCACGATTTTTTATGAAATTTTCGAATATGATAGTAGAAAAACAAATGAAGTTCAAACAAAATGGCCGCGGATGTTAACTTTGTTAATTTAAATGGAACACCCTGTATATTTTTACACATTTGGATAGAACGTTCCCTGTCGAGCACAGTCATATATGGTTTGTTGGGTCCATCTCTAACAATAAGCGAGATAATATTAAAAAACGAAAAGAACGTTTTTTATTAAGAAAATAAAATATTTTGTAATTGTTGGACGTTTTTCGGGCATTTCTGCCTTTTTTCCAATTACGTAAGGATTTAGATTTATTTGCAATATATTTTGACATATCGAACATTGATATAGTCCAAAATGGGTATAAGTATTTTAACTAAATCGCACTAATTAGTCCGTGAGGGGCTTATTTACTCATGGACAATGTTATATGGTAGGCCGTGACAGTGACAGGTAATATTATGACAACATTGTTATTGTTTGACAGTTTGTATTATTATTTATTTAAAATGGGTTACACAGAAGTAGAACATTTAAATATTATAGGAATTAAGATAGAGTAGTTAAGATATTCTCCATAGTTTATTTTAATTCCTAATAATATTTAAATTTTCGACTTCTGTGTAACCCATTTTAATTAAATACTAATACAATCTGTCAAACAATAACAATGTTATCACGACATTACTACCTGTCACTGTCACGACCTACCATATACAGGGTGTCCCAGAAATCAACGTTAAGCCGAAAACGGGCGATAGGCCAAGTCGTGACAGTTATTAGAAAAATTATGCTCGCACAGTACGAGAGTTTCTCGACCGAGAATACCCCGATAGGTGGATTGGACGGGGTGGTCCAATTTCGTGGCCTGCCCGTTTACCCGATTTAAACCCCATAGATTTCTTTTACTGGGGAACGATAAAGGAAAAAGTGTACTCTAAACCCATTCAAGATTTAGACGAGCTGCGCCAAAGAATTACAGAAGCCGCTGAACACATTAACTCGAGAAGATACGCCCGTCTTATTACGCGATCATTTTTAAGGAGATGTAGAGCTTGCATTGCAGCTGAAGGCAAACAGTTCGAACATTTGCTGTAATTCCTTATCTAATTAAATTAAATCATGAAGAAGAAATCCATTGACTGAATTTTATTTCAAACTTGCACCTAAAACTAACAAATTACTTGATAACCCGTGGTACTCTTTGGACAAGGTGGTGTCTCTATCTGTTTCACTCACATTGTCGAAATGGCGTTTACTTGTACCTGTAAATTGTGGTCTTAAAAATACCCAGGCTGCATTACCAACATTTTAAATAATTAAACAAAATTGGCCTGAAATCCGGTTCCACTAAAAAAAAAATTTTTTTTTCCTAAACAAAGAAGTAATCTAGCAAATATCATACCATTTTAGAATCCGAACTAAATGCGCCATCTTTTAAAATTACTTGCCAAAATAGTGTAGTACATTTTTTTACAGTACAGTCGGTTAAAGTCGGGTGATGTAATTATTTTGAATTTAATGTTGGGCAAAAATCCAACATTTTATTTGAAACTGAGGCAGTTATGTTTTAATTTATACTGTAATTTACAGAAGGGTTATTCATGATTACATTACAGAAAAAAGATTGACGAAACATTAATATTTGTAGTCACAGGACTTGATAGATCATCACAGGATGTCAGTTTTTCCAATTTATTTTTTTATACTTATAATTTGAAAAGTACAT
>NW_019416418.1:380434-393443 GCF_000390285.2 Anoplophora glabripennis
TTCCTATTAATTTATCACTTATAATCACAATCTTTTAATTAACAAAACAAAAATAAAATAATCAACTAAAGGAACAGGAACTAAATATTTTCAGAATCAACATCAACATTAGGTATCTGCTTATAATAAAATTTCTACACACACTTATAACTAGGTACATTAAAAAAATAAGAATCATCAAAGTAAACTAAAGCCTTAAAAACTTAAAATAAATAAATCATGAGCTGGTAGAGAAACCACTTTAATCGCTCAGTTATTTGTCGAGAAACGAATTGAACGCATGAACGAAACGAACTCCAGTCAAGAACTTAAGACGCGCGTGATTTTTAAATTTCTCGATTTCTCGACACTTTTTTCTCGTCTCGAGTAAGGCCAGATTTCCCGGGAATTCTCGCTTCGAGGAGTCTCGACCAGAAACCCTAATTAAGAACAACAATTTTTATGTCCCGCTTTGAGAATCCTGAAAACGAAATGTTATCTGCTACTACTTTCTCAAAAGTTATTTATTTTCAACAAATTACATTAATGCGCTTTACTAGCGCTACCTATTTTAAATGGTAGCATTTGATTAATTGCCGTTTGCCTAGAAATCATTGAATAAGGCGGTAAAAAGTTAATTGGTTTTTACCTGCAACGTTTTTATCGTAATATTGTATATCTTGCTAATTACTTTCATTATATATTCCTCTATTAACATTCTTCTGTATGCTTTTTGTTTCGGAAAGCTAGCAATTTGTAACAAGCATAACGACCAAAACGATTAAAAAAACTGAGATATAAATTACCTTACCCATTAACACCAGACACTTAGTTCTTGTAGGCCGAATGTTTTCACATCTTACGGTTGCAGTCCGATTTAATCGGTAGCCGTGACTCATAAATTTAATTGATGTGCAATTATCAGCATGTGCTAAAATAGTTTACCGAAATATATCTTGTATTATTCAAAAAGTTTGGTTAAGCCTATCAACACTATAATAGATATGCTGTTATCATGATAATTTCTTATTTTAAAAGTTAATCGCCTTAATTTTGACCAATAAATTGGTCAGTGCATTTCACCGTTTTTACAGATATCACAATTATAACAAAAAGCATCGCTTTATAGAATAAATAATTGTTGAATGTAATACTCATCTTAGAGGTTGTTTTAATTACTATTTACTGGGATGAGAATTTAGGCAGGATGTTAATTCCCATAATTAATAATAACTTTAACACGTTTTACAGAGTAGTGTTGAAAAATTCTATCAACAAAACTAGGTACATAAGTAATTTTCTAATCAAGGGAGAAAAATTCATATGAACTAAGGTTGCAAACCTTTTACTTTGAAACAGAGTGATAAAGTTTTACAGATATCATAATTTATTATACACTTTTCCTGGCAGATGAAATGGTACCAATGGTCATACTCACTCGCTGGTTAGGTCACCAGACTTGAAACCATATTGTTTTACTTAACATTAACTAACCACTTATAAATGTGGCAATACTTTAAGTGCAATTTGATGGGTGCCATCTAAACAGTTAAAAATACAACAATTTTTTCTCAAGAAAGAATCAGTATTGTCGCAGCAAAAATAAATTAGAAGAGACTACAAAGGGTTCCAAAAAATATCATTTCTAAAGAAAATTCAGTTAACTACAGTTAACTGGTTTCCGACAAAAATTTCTGTATATTGTAGTTTTTCGTACATTTGTGTAGAACATTTTTAAAATATTTTTTAAATGCTTATGAATTTTCTAGAAATTGTCTTGGTGAACTGAAAAAAATATACACCCAACAAAAATTATTAAATATATAAATTTTATTTAAATAATAATTACATTCCTTAATTATTAAAATTGCAAGAGCAACACAATGATAAAACTAGCACAGTCTTAAAAAAAACAAAAGACAAATATGTAGTATTCAACTGACGTCAACAAAGTAATTTGAAGGCAAAGTTAAAAATTATGACAACTTTTTATGGTAGCGAGATTTTGCAACTAACAAGTGCCAACAAATAAGAAAGTTTGACACCCCATATGATCCATTTTTTTAAGCATAGGTATCTATTTATTGCAATTTGTTTTGTATAATGAGCTGTTTTCCAATTTTTTAAGTACATCACAAAATGAACATAGGTTAAAAATTGTCATAACCGTGATTTTTCTTATTACATTTTGATCGTTTAAATATTAATATAAATTAGAATATGTTTTGTGATGTTATCAAGCAAAAATTTCAAATCCGGTGACAAATGTAGTAATTTTTAGAACATGTAATCTATTGCAATGACAATTATAAGCAACTCCTTTAGTGTTGCTAGATAAACTAAATTGATAAAATAATTTGTATTTGGGAATTAAAAATAATCCACAAAATTATGATTAGAAATTCCAGGTATTGGTAATTAATGGTTATTAAATTAAAGCAATTATTTTGTCAAATGCGTCAAACCCATAAAATGTTAATTAAGTTTCCAGTTATTTGCTTTTAATTGGTATTGTAGGTGTATAAATTATTTTTACAAGTGTTTTTGCAAACGAAAAATCATCTATTTGTGACAGACTGCTGAGTCTGGCAATGTTCGTTTCCTTCCATTTTCTTCAATTATTATTGAAGAGTCCATAACGACCCCATCAGTATGCTAACAGATATCTAGTGATTTTTCAAGTGTTTCGCTTAGTGATGTCATACACGTAAAATAAAATTGCAAATTAAACTAAGAAAAAAATTACGTATTTAAAATGAACTAATTCCTTTAGTAAAAAATATTAAGAAATACATAATTTGAGAAGTTTACATTTTTAACAAACTACCCCATTCTCCATACCACCACTAAGTTTGGGTCGATAACAAGAGCAACTTTTAACTCGTTGACATATGTGACGGAACTAGAGCTAACTAATTTAATATAATAAAAGTCACAAGTGAAACAAAGAACTCTTACTGCGTTTTGTTATTTTTTGAAAATTTTCTTTAAAGAGCTTTAAATAAAAACAGAGCAATTGGTAAAATATTCACAAATATACCGTTTGACCAAATTCATTTTGACTACCAATTTTAGATGTTCTACCTGCACACCTTGAAAATTGGTATGCATAAACATTGCACAGAAGTCTCTCCTATCTTTGTCACTCCTATCGCGGACACTCTTCTTGATCTGCGCATCTCGCTAAGATGAATTTGGTCAATCTGTATATACCGTCTTCTACTAGAAATATCTATAGGTAGATATATGGTCACAAAAATTGAGGAATATTTAAAAAATCCCAAATTTTTGAATAATTTTTAAAGAATTGTTACTTGGAAGGAATTGGTCGTAGAGAAAATCGAAAAAAAAAGTTTTCGGATCTGGAGGTTAAAACTTTTTAGCGTCAGCGGTTTTTGAGTAATCATAAGAGAACCAAAGAAAAAAAAATGTTTCCATATTTTTGCTTGTCTTTAAAAAGGTCGATGGACTTAATTTTTTTGGTAATTTCAGCATAAAGCTCTTTTAAATAATGTTATTCCCTTCAATTTGAGCTGTTCCAGAGCCCAGTACGATGTTTCGTCGCTGAATTATTGTTAATCAAAGCAAAATAGTAATTTTTGACTGGCAATTAATTGCTCGGGAAATAATGATTTTAACAGAAAATTCAAGTAGGGTTTTGAAAACTGCAAAGTATTATCTACAAATCGCAATTATTGGTTTTTAATAAAAAAAAATTTTGAAGTAAAAATTTTGGTTGGAGAAAAGGTCAAAAATTTCATAATTAGGGATATCTGAATAGCTTGACATAATTTAAATTATGTAATTCAACAGGACAATATTATTAAATTTTACCTACATTTTTTTGTGGGATTGTACTACAGCTTTTAGAAGACCACAATAATATAATAATTTTATACAAACCATTTTTTCTTGTAGATTTCATCAATCTTCAAAAAAAAAAAGTGGTTGAAATATCTGAATTCGAATAGATTATCTTAAGAAGGTGTTAAATAAATGTGAAAAATAATAATTTATTATCCAAAAAGGCCAATACCATTGATATAAGAATAGTCAAAATACTATATTTAAAGTAAACACAATCACAAAGTAATACCTACAGGTTCGGAAAGTCCCCATGGTACATCGGCGGTTACGTTAGAGCGATAAAGTAAGTCATAGAAATCCGTGCGATAGACAAGGATGGTCAAATTGAAGACGTTTCATAATCTGAATAGTCACTCCCACTTCTAACCTGAGACGGGCGGTGACTATTCAGATTATGAAACGTCTTCACTATAGCCATCCTTGTCTATCGCACGGATTTATTTACTTTGTCGCTCTCATGTAAAGGCAGATGCACCATATGGATTTTCCAGCCCTGTATATAAAATTGTATAAAATTTAAAACCTATTTATTAGTACAGTCTAAAACATAATCTATCAAAATAAATTAATTAGAACATAAGCATAAATCCACTCACATAATGCTACTCAAAAACTTATTAATCGAATAGAAACTGTTTTCAGTTAAATAATATTTTATTTGTTTGTTAAATGTTTTATATTATTATGTGTTGCTTTTATAACGATCGGGTAATATTGTGTATAGTAATATTCCCATATATTTAGGATTTTCTATATTTTGTTAAATTGTGCAACGAAATCATAAGATTTTTACCTTCTCTAGTAGCATAATTATGATAGCGATCTCTGGGTAAAAATAAGTTTTTATTATCTTTTACATTTAATAGGATTTGTAAACACATGGTAAAGTCAAAATTAACGTATTTCTACATAACTCACATCTGGACATCTCTGACATATTTCGAATAGCTCTCTTTTGTATTTTGAAAATTTTGAAAAGAACTTTTAGTAAATAAAACTTTATCACCCAGTAAATAACGAAGCTTTTGCGTTCCTTTTTTATTTTTTGTTAAAAAATCGCCTATAGAATTTCAGGTGTAAACTAGTTAGCCACCCCTGTATATCTCGAAACGAAGTATTTTCTCGTGTTCATAGAATTTTTTTCCCTTATTTTATTTGTTACAACGTGCAGATATCTAAAATATTTGTGTTATCCAACAAGTGAAAAAAAGCTGTTAGCAGTCGTATAGTGTTTACGAATTAATTAAATCAGCTTCATTGTGCAGAGAGCATTTCGCTGCAACTGTTTGAGAACACCCAATGCGGTTTCTGTGGTGGGCAAAGTGCCGCCGCGTTTCAAAGCGCTTGCGGTCTGAAGACCTTGACTCTGATAGTCTTACATAAGGCGGATTGAGAATACACGGCTGTGGCAAGTTATTCAGGGAACCCTGTATTGTGCAATGTAAATGAGTCAATTAATGTTGTTCTTGGAATATAATCTGCCGATGACATAATTTATTTGTCTGCACATACTAGCACCAAAACAGTCTTTAAAGCTAGCCGTACCACAAAAGTTATGCTGTGATAAGTTTATGAAAACCTGCGACGTGGTTGTCTACCGACGACTGAGCCCAATACAATTATCGTCTCTCATATTACAATTTTTGTTATATTTTTCAAATCTTTTTCATGAAATTTTCTATTATTGTATCCAACATCCTGCGTATTCCAAAGATATAAACATACATAAAATTGTCCTCAATGCATTTTCACTTTAATAATAGTCGGCTTCACATAGCAACCAGCAATGCTTATTATATTGCTAAATTGGTAATGCCAACAACGACCAATAATAGTGATTTTCGCTTAAGGATAAATCTAATAGTGGATTTAATCAGCCCTGTTGACGAAACAAACTGAAGTTGTCTAGTGCGTAAACTGTCATAAACTGTCATCCGAGCCTGTAATTCGAAATGAAATAGTTTTTCTCCGATCGATATTAAAGGCATGGTTTTAGTGACGGCCGTCAGGCACAAAAGTGTCGCATTTACAGCCTATACTCCGCGGTATAAATTATAGAGAGTGACTCATCGCTAGCTTTTGGACTAGTAAGGGGGATGAAGCGTGCCGGGAACGAAAATCCATTGGCGTGTCTGTGTAAAAAGCAACAAGATACACATCTAATATTTTTTACGGTTTGCTATAACCGGCACTTTGATCCATTTTAATTATTACAGCATTTTAAAACGCCCCAGTTGTGTTTTTTTAATTTATAAATTTATTATAGCCATGGAATTAGACCCCTCGTCTACGCTTATGCTATGACGTTTCTCAGGACGGGTTAAATCAAGTCCGTTTACACCCACTAAAAAAGCATTTCCCTATTCCCTACCAAGTGCAAAAGACAGAGATAGCATATAGATCGTCGTTCAGTGTAACTCGGTCTCTAGACGATTCTATCGATGTGCGTAGCGAGCGGCACAAAGATAAATAATATTGAACCGTATAAAAATCATTTTATATTGTATACGCATTACGGTAATAGTGTTTTTATATTATATCTTAGTCACTCTCTATAATTTCGACCGCGGAGTATAGGCATTAGAATCATTTTTACTGCCGCTGAATTAATAGTTAAACGAAAGTAATTTTCTTTATTGTAAACATTTATAGTGAAATTAGATCAGCCAGTAAGGGATACTTATCCCGTGTCTTGTTTGTTTTGAAACATTTACTTCATCTATGTAGGTTCAAGTGTTTTCACTAGTAGATGGTTTATGAACTAGTAAGTATATGTTATTGATCTTCTTTGATTTTTCCGGATTTTTCCGGTAAAAAATTACATTCTACCTGCTTTGCTGATTCAATAATTTCTGGCAGAGTTAATGTGAATTCTTCCATCTCAAATAATAAATAGCTATTTTTATGGATTTAAGTAGGAACAATATGGCGACAACCTAAGCTATTTACTTAATAACGCTCGTCTCATAGCAACCATAGACGACCTGATGAAATTATCATTATTCATGAAAGAAGTATCATACAATTTTAATAATATACATATAATAAATAGCTCTGTTTGCTATTATAATAAAATTAAAATTGATCCGCGAAGAAATTATGTGTTTAACTTGGCAGTAAAGTAGATTTAATGCCTTGGCTGCTTTAATAGACTCGGCTGCGCCTCGTCTATTAAATACCAGCCACAGCATTAAATCTTGTTCTTTACTGTCTAGTTAAACAAATAACTGTTTTACTTATCATTTTTTTTTCATAAAATCAAATCAGTCAAAAAAATGAAAAAATACGAAATATACCTATGTATTTCAGACAA
This sequence comes from Anoplophora glabripennis, assembly GCF_000390285.2. NCBI lineage: Eukaryota > Metazoa > Arthropoda > Insecta > Coleoptera > Cerambycidae > Anoplophora > Anoplophora glabripennis. Next base: position 387,594 of record NW_019416418.1, read on the forward strand.
ATCTTTTGAAAAAGAAAAATTATCTGTTGCAAATTGTACTTATCCTAGTAGTAGCTCTTTTAAAAACAGTTAAACATCAATGTATGTTCCAATTCTTTGTCGTAGTCAGCAATACAGGGTGCTCTGTGCAGGTATGGTAGGGTGGAAGATTGTTGGCTTTTGTCAATGTGAGACTGACAACGGTTGGCATTTGACCACCCCCCTAATTAATGAGGTTTTCCAGGTTTCCCTCATTCCTGCACTGAATGGTGGTTTGGGCCTACCAACATAAGTCGTTCCTGGGCGCAAATGCGGCCTGCTTAATAATAATAATATGCCGCCTCCTCCCCCGCACAAGTCTCCGACTTCTGGGCTAATTCTCGTGGTTAGAATGAGGAGTAGAGATATTATTATTATTATTCACTTTTTATGATTAGGACTTAGACATATTTACATGATAGAGCTTTTCATTCGTATACTAAATATAAAACATATGGCTTTCATAGTTCAAGAAAAAATAAATAGAAACCAAAAAAAATTTTTCAAGAGCTTATATCTCTAACAGAAAGCCTTTGGAAGAAATAGTGTATACTTAAAATGACATTATTTTGACGAGATCTGTCGATGGTTAAAGTCCTAATCATAAAAAGTGAATCACCCTGTATATGAAACAAGTATGATAAATAAATAATCTCTTCTAATTTATTTATAATTGTCACATATCCACATGATTGATATTGTAATCTCTCCTTCGTAGTAATAAATTGCAACACATACATTTATTTTAGAAATTAGGGGATTTTTTGTATTTTACACATTCCGAAGAAAATATGTTTTACCTACATAACATACTGTGATGTTCTGCTGTGATTGCATATTTCTTTGTTATTCTTACGTTTATAGAATGAATTACCGCACTAGATAATTTGCATCTACAAATAGGACATATTGGTGAATGCTTGCAACTCTATTTTATACATTTGACAAGAGTCAAGATCCTAGTTCTCATGATTATTAATTAAAAAAAAAAGTTACTAATAGGTTAGGACAAGTTAGATTTTTCTGTTGTAAAAATGTACGAAAAAGAATTAAATCTAAAAAAATTATCTGGACCTTTGTCAAAAGCGCAACTATCCGTAAATGCTAGTACCTAGATAAATTTACAATATAGTGATCACTATCTATTTTTTTTTTCCGAAAAATGTTGATCCGCTTAAGAAATTATCTCTTTGCGAGATAGCATTGAGACTCGCCTTGAGACCAATGTCACATACCTACCTTAACCTAAATTTAACTCACTTAAAAGACAAGTCGATAAACTTTATTAATATGGAACTTCAGACGCTGTGATTTTGATCTCGTCAATTCCTTGTAATGTTGTAAACACATTTTTTACAGATCTTTTTATTGCTCACTTAAAATTTAGAAGATGTCAGAAAAGATTACCATTCAAAACCAAAATTTCTTCGTCACTAATATTTGTGGAAAATTTAGTCAGTTAATTTGATTCACAATTGTATTTTTAAAAAAATGTCCGTGAATTTTGTTCCAAAAACAAGTTATTGTCTAGTTAATAAAATACATATTTTTTAAAATATACAATGATTCCAGAACTATTTGTTTCAAGTAAAATATTTACAGGAATTTTTAATTTCTGTTACAATTTTAAGTATAATGCAATCATCATCAAAGTCCATCAGAAGAATTCTTGGCGAGTAGATTTTTAATTAGCTGAAGAATAGTATGGAGGAGGAAACAATATTAAAAATGTAATTTTGAACAAAAAATTAATGTACATTTTTTGTGAATGTGTCTAACTATGATAAACTTATTATCAATTAAAAGTAAACTCGAAAATGCCTAGCTTTCCGAATAAAATGGGATATCTCAGGACAATTAGGAGTCATATTTGAAAAACTTTAATGTATTAATAATCTCTTAGTTCTAAGTTAGAATATAATCCATATTAATACAATGTTAAGTCAACATGGCTTTACTGTTAATACGATTATGTTAGGTAAAGTTATATTCTAAAATTTAGTATCGCAGTAATAGGAGCAAAGCTGCTATAGTCGAGGCATCAACGGCACAACTCAGGAATTAGTCTGGATCGATGTATATAGGTCATTTAACTGCAGCAGATTTGTTTCGGACTAGGGAATTCGATCCCGGACCTTATTATCAATCCCAGGATTTCGGGATTATTTCGGTATTGAGAGTAATCAGACTTAGAGTCAGACTAACCAGGCTTAATTCACTCAGTCTTTATGTAAAAGTTATTCTTTTTCAAGAATGGAATCTCTAAACTTTATAAATTGAAAAAACCTTTATGTAACAAACTATGCAAATAAATTGAAAATTAACAAAAATCTCTCTTAACATCGACAAATAGACGACTTTCATTAGTCTTCTGATCCCGATTGAAGACCAAAGAGCTTGGCGGTATGTACCAGGTTCAGTCGCTACCGATCAGCTCGACATTGAAATATTTGAAAAACTTGTTCTCATATTTATTTAACCATACCCATATACAGGACTGGTCGCCCAGTTGAAGAATGCGCGTGGACAAACACCAAACAAACACAGCTGGACTGGGCGACCAGCCATAAATTTCAGTTGTCTACAAGTTGCCTAGCAGTGCAGTGCAGCAATACGGAATTTGGTGCGATTCATGTAATTTTAATTTATTATAGGCACCTTCATTCATATTACAATTGCGAAAGGGAGAAATAAGAGGGATATTTTTTTACTAATATTATTACAACATAGCATTTTGGAGACCTTTTGAAATGGAACAAAATGAAATACCGCCAGACAATATTGAATAAATAGAACCGATTGTACGTGGAAGCGCAAATGGCCCCATCTCGCGCCATTATTCCATGGCTAGAAATTGGTGTAGGCGCTTTGTGGGACCTCCTTTTGTCCTGACTGGGCCCCGCCGGCTAGGGCCCTTTAGGCCCCATCTGTCTTGCTGACTCCCAACTGTGCCATTCAAATGGCTACAGTAGGAAGCGACCTGCTATATTGCAGGTACTTGTTGCACGACTGCCACCCACAGAGGGCGAAGACAATGTTTTACTTGTCAGTGTTGCGAGAAACAACTACTCCGAGGGCAGAAAATCGATTGGCGACCGCGAAAATTCAAAAATACAAAAATGAAGTATATCACCAAGTAACACAGTGAAAATTGATTGCCTATCATTTTAGTTCCAAATACAAGAAGTTTTATTCTACGCAAGCATTGCAACCTCGCTGGGTTAATTTGTGTTGCTTGCTTGGAATAATACTTCTTGTATTTGATATTAAAATGATAGGCAAGCAATTCTGTTTAGAGATCTGGCACTGAACGTTTCGTTTAACGCAGTCTATTTTACAACTTTTTTAAAATGATGCCAATCCCAAGCAAACTTAATCCCGAAAATTTCGGGATTGAAAAGCGGTCGGGATCAAATTCTCTAATCGTGGCTCTCTGTATGTTTCCATAAGAGGATTGTGAGACGGCAGCAAGAACACTCGAGGGGGATTTGTAAGAACTACCCGGGAAAAAAATCAGTCATATTAATTCATCAGTTATTTTCTATCGTTAAATTATATAGATTCCAAAAGAAGTTTATATTTGATTTAATGAACCGATTAATTTAATTTGTAATAGTAAAATTATGTTCACAAAAATGAGCTTAAGTTATATCATTGGAATAGGATACCGTTTTTTCAGTGCATTTGATTGAATGGTTTTATTAGGTGTTTGATCAAAAATTTTTCAAAATGTCATTAGTTGCAGGTGAAAAAATGGTATAATAAATTAAAAAAAAACTAACAGTACCTGAACGTAAAGTCACATACAATTTTTGTTATCAGTTGTAAGATTGTATTTAAAGGTTTGTATAATTATACATAACATATAAGAGGAAACCCATTTTTCGAAAATATATCACGATAGTTGAGACTATTACAAAATCTGTGAATATTGAAAACATAAAACATATTCCAAATTTTAAACATTTATTTTAATTGGTAATTGTTAAAATCTAATGATTTCATTTCGTTGAGCTAAAGCTTTCCATGTTAAAATGGAAAAAATATGATGATTTGAAAGTTTTTATCTATCGGTAGGTAAGACGTAGGTAATGTCAGTATATTATCTTACGTATTTGTGTCGGAAGGTTAAGTGTATACTTATTTTATTACATTCGTAAATAACGATACAAAGATTATAGAAAGAAATAGCGAAAATTTCTAAGACCACCCCGGCAATTGCCTTGTTCGAAACAAAATACAAAAACAACCGAGAGAACATAAAATTAGAGAAAAGAAGTCTCATCCTGGGTGACCTTAGATGATACAATGCTATTCGCAACCAGTCATCGCCACGTAATTCGAGTCTCAAAAGCAGACGCTATTATCTTGCAAATCATCGTCTTCATCGTGGCCATTGCGTTTATCTGATTTAATGTAATACAATCTTAGGCATGGAGTAAATCGTGATTCGTCCACGTAAAATGCTCGTCATTTTTGTAAACAAAATGATTACTTTGTACTTCGTTGTTAAACCAGACGAAAAAATGTAAATAATAAATCGATTACTCAGATTGTAAATATAATGTTAACTATGATAGATCAGGAAATTTAGCAAAAAAAAAAGAGAAACTCGAAAAAATTCCTATCTGCGATTTTATTGTAAAATTGTCTAAAGGAACATAATACAAGACATCTCTCATCTCGTGAGTCAAAAAAATGTAATAGCTAACTTTTCTATTTAAACAAATAAGTGAGGATAACAGTTTTTTCACTTTGCAGGGAAAGCCATCAATTTTAGCGAAAAGTGACTCTGAGACAACTGGTAGGGAATAAAATTATCTACAAAATGAGTCTTGTTAAATTAAAATCGGTTAATAAACAAAAAAGTTATTGTAAAAAAACAAGAAAAGTGCCCATTTTTTGATTTCTTCATAACTATCGCATTTATTGTTAAAATTTTATAAAACCTATGATAAGTTGTGTTTTGTCATACTTTAAAAGTGTGCGTTTTTCGCTTTTAAACAATTTGAAAAAAATTGTTGCTATTTATGCTACCCCACCGAAAATAGATTCAATGGATACCTGGCAAAAAATAAAAATTTAAAAAAAAAAGCACCCTCTACGACCAACAGGAGCCAAGATAAGAATTTTTAAAAAAAATCGTAGCGCAATTGTTTATAAACATTAAGACTTGAATTTTTCGCAAAATAAAGTTTACGACGTAAACTACGATTTCCCGTGAATTGCATTGAAAAATGTGGAAAATTAACGACTCACGAGCCCTTTAAAGAGAGAAGGTACTTGGTAAGTAAAATTATTATTTCTCATAAAAACGGAAAAATTTTTAAATTTTTAATTGTTGTATTTAAAATATATATTGCATTCTATCTATTATTAAAAATGGTTGTGATTAATATTTTTTGAATTAATTTTGATTATGTTGCAAAGATTCATATGATAAAGAAGAAGAAAATGATATAGAATCAAATTCAGCGCCTTTCAAGAAGTTAAAATTGTAATTTTATCGATCGCATTATTTTTATTAATATTTTTTAATTTTGAGAATTTTGCAATAAAATCATATGCTTTTTATTCTTTTTTAAATCTTTTAACAATAAATAATAATTTGAAAATAATTTGTGAATTTTTACCTTAATTTTACATTTAAATCGTAATTACATAAATAGGTAACTAACAAAATATTGAAAAAATAAGTTTACTTTGGCTTAATATGTAAAAAAATAACTTTTTAAATGAACGATAGCTTCATTTATTTATTTAATAATAGTAAAATAATTCCGAAATTGAAATTTTAATTAATATTTCGTTTAACAATAATATTTGTGACAT